>NW_028301564.1:180000-480000 GCF_042242905.1 Orbicella faveolata | reverse complement strand
CCTCTAAAGGGGACACAGCCTGTTCAGACCCTATCAGTTCGGCTCCATACACGAACAACTTTTGCCCAACAACAATCTTTCCGTCATGTAACAGTCTTGTAAGTGGTCTGTCCAATGTGGCTCGAATACCATACCAGCCATCAGTAACCTCTATGATTGCACAACTCTAAAATTCAAAAACAAACGGAAACGTTTTCGATTTACTAACAGTCGTCAGAAAACGGAAAAATAACCAAAGACGCCTGCTTTTAAATTTGTGGACTTCTTTCACAATCATTAGCCTGAGAGCTAATCTGCGTCAGGGACATGAAACGACAGGCGGAAATCTTTCGCATACGTAGGGCAACTGAGAGCTTCTTACTTTATAATGAGTCACTAAAGAGTTTGTTCTTGGACTTTAAGAGTACTGCTTCATTTCTTTAGAGCTGTGACATCATTAGTTTCTCGAAAACACTACTAGCGGTAAACTACCCCACTTTTCCCCTCTAATCACAGAATTTACATTAGCAAAGCATAGAAGTCCACAGGTAGTCACCTCTATTTTATTACCAGTGATCTGCCCGTCTTTTTCGCCGTCGTTATCTGTCTGCTTTGCAGCAGTGTTGTCAACTTGATTTTCCGTTACTGTTACACTAGAGACACACAGCACCATCGTACGACTGGATGTATCATCCCGCTCCAGTATTTTCTTCAATGCAGACCTAAGAGGTAAAGATAACGTCACTGAAAAACTGTTGGATTTTCTGTGAATACATTCAGATCTCAGTGGTACCTGTTGCTGTGATCGATGTCACGGTCATATCTGTACTTCAGTTGGCACAAAACCCAGTCCGGAGTCAGGCATCTAAAACACAAAATTGTTACTGATGTAAGACGGCCTCGAAGGACACAACAAACGCTTGCAAATATATACTGGCAAAACCCGCAGCATACTTACTAGCTCCATGGCGCGAAATAAATATCAAAGTTAAACCCACTGAAAAAGAGAATAACTTCAAAATTTGATTGGTCTCGTCCTAACTACAGTAGGAATTGTGTTTTTACGTGCGTTTTCCCAATGGAGCTACAAACTAGTAAATACATTTAATTATAAATAAATTTTACGAAAGATTCCTCTTAACGCAACAGACCACATTGATTTACGAACAAGCGTTGGGAGCTTGGCATGTGTTACATACCAAAACGAACCACGCCATAATCAAATTCCCCGTTACAATGTTCAGAGCAATCAGTCCCAGCCGAACAATTATCTTTTTTTTTTAATGCAAAAGTAAACTTACCTTCCAGCAAATTGACATGGAAATGCAACTTCCATGGCGGCTAATTTCCATACGAGCCATCTGTAATGATTTGCGATCCACTGTTCACTGATCAACTGACCGTCCACTCCAGGTGTGCTAAGAAACGCACTGACAAAAACAAAACAAGATCTTCCTGAAAATTCTACCTTGCTTAAGATATAACATCACACATTTCCACACATGAAAAAAGGCACACACCTAATCCTAAGAGAATGCAAGATATTTGCCACGAGCTCGTTTGTAGCCTTGTAGCACAGAGGCCAGCTTTCTAAGATAAACGCGCAACAACGTGACGAGGAAACATCAACCAGCACTGTTTCAAGATGCAGTGCAGTGAACTTGGTTGATTGCCGTGAATCGCCACTCAGACTACAAGATATCGTCTTTTCACACCTCTCAATTAATTTTGACATCGACCTTACGTATTTATATTATTTCTTTCATTTACCTTTGTATTTCTTCCAGGCCCACGCAGCCATCAATCCCAGCATGCAACACTCCGCCGTCCTCCGTTCTAATACCACCCCCGCTAGTCAACACAGATTCACTGAAATACTTCCTTCCGATGAACCGGAATGATCCCGCATTAGAGGAAGAAATAGAGATCACCTCTGGAGACACACCCAGTTCAATCAGCTGAAATAAAAGTAAAATTACAGCAGGATCAGTCACAAAGACTATTTTAATAAAGATGAGCTGTTTCGAGTGACTTGTAAACAGGAATACTCCGCTATTTGGCCTCCTCATTTATGAAGAGAAGTCACGGTCATTTTAGGGAGGATAAGACTAGCAGCTTACCTCCGCTGTGGTGAATTGCCCTGGCAGTGTGCCATGTCCAACAATATCTTTAAGCTTTATTCTTCCATTGTGGAGACGCAAATAAGAAAGGAAACCAGGCTGCGGTTTCACTTTGCCGTCGGTCTGAAATGGAAGTGAAATTGTATTATATTTTCACTGAGAATGAACAGAATTAGAAATATGGTATCTGTCAAGAACTCTCTACAGATGGCAGAACTTGTACGATTCAGTGGAAGTCAGAGGTTTCCTTTTGCTATTTACGTCTGAAATAAGAAAGTGTGATACTTTATCTATCCATTATTATTTGGATAAAACGAAAATCAACAAGCTAACCTGAGAAACAGTTCCATGATGACCGTTCTTCTCATCCATTGTGCTGTTAGACGCTGATATTCTGGGTTTCTTTGAAGACGGTTCCACGACATCTGAACCTTGAGCCTCCGCGGAACCACTGACCGGTATACTAGAGCTACTACAACGCGCAAGAGGCGAAACCTCCCTACTGGCTTCCTGCTTTCTGTAGGGCGTGATAAACTGCGGCCGAGGACCAGACATCCTTCGGTTTGCGTTGGAATTCAAAGGGGTACTAGTCTTTGGTGTGGGGGCAGCTTTGGACTTGAAGCAGCCTGGCGTCATAGCTCGAAGTGGCTGAAGAGAGCGATTACCATCTGACCTTCTGGACAACGCAAAAGTTTATTTGTTTATTCAGCAAAACTATTATAAAACTAAATAAGCAAAACATTTTTTTAAGTTAAGGTGATTCCTTAGTATTGCATCGCGCATCCCTACTGTGCACGATTTTCGCGTCATTAGCGCGCGCACATGAGCGCGTGCGCGTACAAAACGTTAGAGATTTCCCTCAAACTAAGCTCGATAGCGAAATAAATGCTCTTTTTCTCTTAAAAGAGCACGGTGACCCCCACTTTTTATTTCATAATTTCAATGAGAACAATATCCTCAATAAGTGAGAAAAAAATAGCAGAAATCTATGGCTACCTTTCAGGCAAATGAAAGAAATACTACAGAGGGAGACCTAACGGGCCCAACAGCGCATGTCCAAATTATGCAGGGTATCTGAAGACATTTTTTTCTGGGACGTAGATGAATAAACAATCAAAGGAAGTCGAACTCTGTGTGATATAACCCGCTACATTAAAAAATAATCGAGCTTATTTGTTGCGCGCGAAGATTACCAAAAGACATCTAAATAACCGTATTTGTCAGCATTGTGGCGTGAAAACAAGCACGGTGACCCCCTCTTTTTACTACGTTTTTAATATCTCCTTATCCTGTAACAACAGCATACCAAGTTTCAACGGAAATCTACAGCGGGTTCTTTTACTAGGGAATCACCTCAAGCGTCTTCTGGGGTCAACTAGCTCAGCAGACCAGTCTTGATCCTGGTTCTCATCTTTTGAATCGAATAGGTGCGACTTACAAGTAGAGGCTTATTCACCTGGATCGAGAGGCGCTCTGCCAGAGAAAAGTATGACGTACAAAAACACGGCAAAATGATGCAAATGGTCTTTTGATTACATCAACGGACACTCTTTTTGACTTCCCCAAAGACGCAAACTTTCAAAAAACGAGTAAAACTCTCGTAATACAGGCAGAATTAAATAGTGTTACCTTGGCGAATACGAGCTCTCCACAGTCGTCAGGTGTGCCCGGAGAGGAGCATGGAACCGTGCTCGCCGATCATGCAACACACCTAATAAGGAAAAGAAACCAGAAATCAGAAAACGTCACGAAGACACAAGACAAGAGAAAGCTGTGTCAAACAGATATATCTGACACTCACCAAAATAGCGAGACCATTTTTGGAGAGTAACACCGAGAAACTTAAGTACAGAACCTCTCACGAGATTAATAGCGCTTTTCAACACCCCGAGTTGGACGATTTTAAACATTTCAAGGACAATTTTAGTGAGAAAGGCCAACATAATAAATGCTTAGGAAAGTGATTTCAAACGTGTTGATAATAAACGAAATGTAAATTATGAGGCTTACCCGGGGATCTATATGTACATGTATAGTGAGATACAACTGATGTAGATGAAGTTTACCTGATGGAGTGGATGTACAAGGCTTCATCCCATCACGTGTCTCTCTGTGACTTGAGTTGAACATGTCTTCACTACATCGCAACTAAAAGAATTGAAAGAATAATGACACAAAAGCATCAAATTTCACATCAGATCGATATGACAAACACGAACTAGTCTAGGATAAGTTAATATTAGGGAGTACATTATATTTACAGTTACTAAATAGGCTACTTACTGGTGTCGAGCAACGTCTTGGAAAGTCATGGTCAGAAGCCCGTGCAGGCCCTTTTGATTCGTGAAAAAAAAGAAGACAGTTACCAAATCTGCACTAAATACATGTACTATGGTAGGGGCTGTTAAGATGCACCATTCATGAAGTACACTATAGGATCGTTAATCTTTATCAGATAGTTACCTTTGTCCCTTCCTGCTATAAATGAACCTTCTGGCGTGTTGAAGGAGCTGCATCCAACAGTAATCCCATCGTGCAAGTTACCTGATGCATCTGAGGCGTCCATAACTGATTCATAAGCCAGGAGTGCTTCAGAACTCTCTAGAACCTCGCGGGATACCGCCTCATCGTGTTCAACAGAGCAGCTTCTACCTGGTGCGGACATAGTCCTACCATGCACCTCTGTAGCAACCACATGTTCACGTACAGAAGCTTCTGCATCTTTTGTTTTGGAGTCGATAAATGCACTGTCCGCCTCCTGTAAAAATGCTTTAGCTTTAGAGAGTGCCTGCTCTGATACCGAAACTCTTTGACCTCCAGCGGTGAAAAAACCGCCAAACGTCCCGCCGTAATTTCCAGTCTCTTGTTCAATGATGCTCAATTCTTCCCTTGCCTTTCTTGACGCATCCAGAGATGTAGCTACAGTCTCCGTGTTAGTTGCCCGCAGTTCCCTGTCAATGTCAGCCATTTTCTTTTTCGCTTTTGCGAGCGCTGATTCCGAAATTTCCACCATTTTACCACCTGCTGTTTGAAAACCAGAAAATTCTGAAAAACTGGTTGAACTTGGTTTGGTTTTAGAAAAACCTGTGGCAGATGCGCTGCTGTGTTTGTTTTCCTGGAGGGATCTGTCAATCTCTTGCATAATGGCAGCTCCTTTTTCCATTGATTCTTTAGACAGTTCAACGCTCTGTCCACTAGCTGTTTGGAAACCAGTAAAACTAGTTGCAGACACACTGTTGTCCCATTTATCTTGAAGGGATCTGTCAATCTGCTGCATTATTGTCGCTCCTTTTTCCATTGATTCCTTAGACAGTTCAACGCTTTGTCCACTAGCTGTTTGGAAACCAGTAAAACTAGTTGCAGACACACTGTTGTCCCATTTATCTTGAAGGGATCTGTCAATCTGCTGCATTATGGCAGCTCCTCTTTTCATTGATTCTTTCGACACTTTCACGCTCTGTCCACTAGCAGTTTGGAAACCAGTAAAACTAGTCGCACTACGTGGGTGCTCTACACTGTTTTCCTGGACGGATCTGTCAATCTGCTGCATTATGGCAGCTCCTTTTATCATTGATTCTTCAGACAGTTTCACGCTCTGTCCACTAGCGGTTTGGAAGCCAGAAAAACTACTTGTACTACGTGTGTGTTCTGCACTATTTTCCTGGAGGGATCTGTCAATCTGTTGCATTATGGCAGCTCCTTTTATCATTGATTCTTTCGACAATTTTACGCTCTGTCCACTAGCAGTCTGAAAACCAGAAAAACTAGTTGCATTATGTGAGTGCTCTGCACTGTTTTCCTGAAGAGATCTGTCAATCTGTTGCATTATCGCAGCTCCTTTTTCCAAAGATTCTCTGCACAGTTTAACGTTCTGTCCACCAGCAGTTTGGAAACCAGAAAAAACAGATGCGCTGGGTGAGTTAGATATGCTGGTGCCCTTGTTCTGTTCGAGGGATTTGTCAATCATTTGCATTATGGCCGCCCCTTTTTCTAATACTTCTTTGGACAGGGTTGCGCTTTTACCTGCGGCAGTTTGAAAACCAGAAAAACTTATCAGGTTGGTCGTGTTTGTTCCAGGTTTGTCCTCGCTTGGCATTACCTGCGCTTCTGTCGGTAAAGAGTCCTCGGCATCTTTGGAAACACAGTGGTGCTTTTCATTGGCCGAGTGGCAATCAATAGTTTCTTGCAGCCCTTCTGAGGGATCCGCCGTGATTCGTCTCATTATGTCGCTGCCTCGTCTCAAGGCTTCCTCGGATAAAGTTACCTTCTTTCCCCCGGCTGTCTGAAAACCAGAAAACGTGGCAAAACTAGCTTCAGAAAGCTCTCCACTTTCACTATTTGCGGTTTTAAACCAACATGAACTTGCGGAATGAGTCCATGACTTGTTCTCGTCTTCAGAAACAAAATCGTGATCAATGTTATTCACTTTACCTTCCAAAGTGTTCAAAACGTCGTTACTCTCGTCGATCATTTTATCTCCCGTCTGTCTCCTGGAGTCTTTTGCAATGCGCAAAGAACGCGGTGAAACGTCAACATCTCCAGCTGGAACTGCGTGGAAACTGTTACGACTTTCCACATTCTTGTGTCGTGGCTTATAAGCTCCCTCGAAGGCCAACTCCCGGTCGATTTTATTCCAAGTACTTTTTGCCTTGCTCAGAGCTGCCTCCGATACAGGGACGGGATTGCCACTTGCAGTCTTAAACAATGCACAAGGCTTTTCTGGATTTGGAGTTGTACTTCTACAATATTCGGTCGTAATGTTCTCCTGGTATTGTGAGGATCTTTCGTGATCTGATCGCCCGCGCGTCAGGTCAGAGAACTCTTCTGTGTTTGTGAGAATTCCTTCATGATGTTCCTCGATTCCTTCGCTTTCCTCGCAAATGGTGACCAATGAATCTCGCCTTTGTCGTTTACAGTCATTCAACAAATCCTCAAGTAAAGAGTCATTTACGATTTCACTCTGTTTACATTTCAACTCATTCACTGATTGCTCAGCGTTTTGTAAAGCCATCTCCTCAATTTCCTCTTTTATTGCCAAAGCATTTTTCCCAGATGCATCCAAATTTAGCTCGTCTGGCTGTGGCATATCTTTCAGTTGTGATGTCCCGTAACGTGGTCCTTCAGAGTCAGCCTCTCTCAGCCCATTTCCTGAGGCTCTTTGCTTGTTGCTAATACTGTAAGATCGTTCTTTCTCTCTTGTAACCTTCACAGTCTGGCCACTATCGCCAACATCCAACTCAGCGTCTATTTCGCTCAAAGTTTTTCTCGCTTGTTTCATTGCTGATTCAGATATGTGAACTTGTTTCCCACTTGCCGTAGAAAAACCACAAAATCCCGTCAACACAGATGACCGTTGTTTCTCAAAGCGGGATGTATTATCTGTTTTTGTATTAAATTTGTGAGCCGCCACTTGTTCCTTAACCTCATTAACGTTCCCTTCTATTTCGGGCGAATATCTTTCAATTACTGGACCAAATATCGGCTGGACAGCTGCAGAAACTCCATCAAGGTTTTCTTGTGCCATTTCTGGTTGTGCTATTTCTGTTTTCACACCCTTAGTTAAGTCAGCCCCTTCACGGAAAATATCTTCATCAACCACCTCGTCCGCTGTTGGCCTTTGCTCCTGTGAAGTTAAGCTTACCGTAGGTAGATCCAACTCCTCCAACAAAGCGTGAGGACAATTGAGAGCTTTGTCCGATATCTCAATTTGCGTTCCTCCCGCACTGTGAAATCCCGTCTTCCATTCAGAACGCAAGGCCGGCGCGTCCTTTTGAAAGTTAACACAGGAACCTGGACTTTCAATCACGTCGCTTTCCCCTTGGTGACTTCTGTTTTTCAAGGTTTTTTCATCACTGTGCACTACAGCACTTTGTATCTTCATGTCCTCCGCTTTACACTTTATCGATGCATCGATTTCTTGTGTAATGTTGTCAGTTCTTTTCCGCAAATCTTCGATACTCCCCGAAGACAAGACTTGCTGCTGTACTGTCGATGTTGCGATATAACCATTCAAAGAGTTTAAAGATGGGGGAGAACAAATACATTCCACAGGAAACTGACTGAGTGCATCCATATCAAAAAGGACGTCGTCTTTTGGGATGTGGTTCACTGTGGACAACAACGTATTTACATCTCTCTTACTTTCACAGAACGTTCTCATCTCGTCCGACTTAAGCCTCGTGGACATTGGCAACTCACCCTCTCCACCCTTGGGACTACTCGTGTCAATCGTAGCGCAGTGGTCAATATTCCCTTTTCCTTCTTCAGCGGTAGATTTCCTTTCCTTGACAACTCGGGAAACGTCAGCAGTTGTAGTAATATTATTTATACGCTTGCCTGTATCTTGTTTTGACACTTGACTAGCAGTCGGATATGAAAATCGTTTCGTTCCAACTGATCGCCGTAATCCGGGAACTTTACAAAACGACCTCCTCCTAACGAGGTTGCCGTGATCATCCGCTGACCGAGTGGTGGACTCGGCAGAGTTTGAGCTTGTCTTTTTATTGGCTTCTTCAGAGAGGTTGATTTCGTTTGGTGGGGTTTGAATGCCTTGTTGAAGGTCTTCAGTTGGTTGACTAGAGGTATTTAGTATCACCTGATCAACGCGCGATGACTGGGCATTCAAACTGACGGAAAGCGACGAACCTGCAAGAAAAACAAGGGTCGATAATTTTCTCGTACTTTTTGCTAGGTTAAAGCAGCTCAGTCACGGTATTTTGTGCCATTTCGGCCCAGCACAAAATAAGCTTCTGGGGTTCTTTTCAAAATTTCCGACGAGGACCCCCGTCCCTTTTATATGGGAGTCACCCCCCCCCCCCGGGGGACGATAGCCTCTCTCTCTCCCCCCTCCAAAGGAACAAAATGCATGACGACACATGAGTAGGAGGCTAGGGAGACGATGACCCTTCCGCAGGACATGTTTTTATAAAAAAAAGCACCCACATTGACAGATTGCAATCCCGTCACATCTTGTAAACTGATATCTAAAATGATTTGTGAATGAAAATTTGCCTCTGTGCGAACAAGTCCTCTTGCTTGGCACATGTTACTAGCCTGCAAACCTTTTGGTAAAACGTCAAGTTATAAACACCAACTTGGTTGGTGAGAACGTTATAGCTAACTTCACTTTTTTAATTCTACTTCCTATTCATTTTTGAGCTGGCAGGAGTATCAGCTTCGGCTATCTCATGGGATTCCCCGGTCAGCATCTGTGAAACTCATCTGGGTTCAGTCGGACGCACGCACATAAAGGCAGTTTCTGGTCGCTTGGTGAACAACTACACGCCAAACAATGCTCCAGTGTATCGGGAAGGATATCCTTTGTACCGGTATTACATCGCCTTTCGAAAGGACAAAGCTGCGAGGATCTCTTATGAGGAAGAAAAACTAATGGATGAACGAAGAAACTTGTGTCTGGAAGACGCACCAGAGAAGAAAACGCTGCGTGTTTGTTTAGAATTCGCAAAACGACGTTTTCGGCGATTTTCCGAAGATTTCCGACCACTTTCCGAAGATTTCCGAAGATACTTCAAAATTTGTCCGAAGGCCAGACGAACGTTTTCAAACATTTTACAAAGACTTCCGAAGATAACCGAAGATGTGATAATACACCAACGAATTTAAATGCTGTTAAAGAGACAAAAATATTATCAAAAATGATATCACACATGTGGGATATCGCTTTTAACAATTTGCTACCACTCGGTCTACCTCTAGCTTTTATATAATAAAATCATAACATCGACGAACGCAGTTCACGTACACAGCGACGCGGTGTAAACTTCGTTTGAATGATTAGCTCTTGGAGTTTAGTTTCCGGGTTTAGAGGTTGATATGTTTGGAGAAGAACAAACAGATACTTAAACAACTTCAGTACAAAAGTTTATTATAGAAACCACAGAGGCACCCGTTTTCTTCTATACCTAAAACGCATGTTTAAGGTTTTCAATGACCATTTTTGACAAATATTAAACATGTTTCTGTTTGCTACTTAAACGCGGCCAATCAGGGTTTAATGGTAAAATTTCCTTTTCTTGTATTGGCTCCATCCGGTCTACTGCGTATTTAATATTCTAAACACGCCTGATCATAAAGTCGGGAGCCAGGCCAGATGGTTACTGAGGTTATGGTTTAAAACACAGCTCCTTTGTGCAAGGAACAGAACCACCAGGAGAAAGATGGGGCCTTTAAAGTCGTTCTCGATTCTGTTTTTAGCAGTGCTGTCGTTAACGCTGTGTGTTGAAAGTCGCAGTTACAGTATTTTACCGGAAAAAGGTAAGACTTGAAAGGTTTTTAGCAGATCTCACAAAACATCGCGTGACCAATGTCTGAGCAGAATTTTGAATTTGTTAACAAATGGTGGGCTTAGTTGAAGTTCCTAAGCATAAAGCGATTCCTTTTTAAAACACCTTCTCTGTAAAATTCTTATATTCGGATTCATATCGGCAATATTGAATGTTACAATAAATTTGGAAATTAAACAACCGAAAGCTATCGGTTTTATGGGAAACTGCCGAGGAGACAGTGATAGCCTAAGAAAATGAATTGTTCAATTTTTTAGGTGCCGAAAGTCGACTGTCTTAGAATATTCGACACGATAATGCTGCTTAATATACTAAACATAAACTATTTAAGATGCACCAACTGATTAAGCCACAATTACTGCAATTAACGTACACGCAACCAAGAACACTTTGTTAATTCGTCTGACTTCAAAAAAAAATTAACTGGCAAGAAACTTATCAAAATACGTTAAGAAATATAAGAACGGGGTGAATAAAATTTCAATGGTTATTCTTGCGGTATCACTGAAATACTAGTTGAAAGACACGCCTTTTGTTTGTGAACTTAAGTTTGCACTTTCGCGTCGTCTTCGAAGCCTTCAAAATTTGAATTTGAATGGTTTTCATTATCAGACTGGAACACTTTCTCATTGAGCGACATCTGCATGTGTTGAATTAAAATGATTTTCAAGGCCCGCTTATCACAAGTGAGGGGTCCTATGCACCTGTTTGTCTTGTTGTCAGATAAACAAAGGACTGCTCTCCGTAAGTCTGGCAGGGTTTCTGAGAACACCTATTGACACATATCGTGAAAACATACTTCTCTTAGAACAAAGAAATTATACAGGCGATGAAATCGCCTATTGGATATTTCCAATTCGACATAAATGTAATTCTAACAATTCTGGCGGAGTTGAGGACTATTTTAACAAAGAGAAATTTACTCTCGCACAGTAAAACAGTGTATTCTCCGATATATAATTAATGTTGTAGAACAAATTAAAGCCAAAGTAGAGGAAATTCCAACTGAAGCCGGTTTTCGAAATAGAAAAATACCAACTAGGCAACAAGAAACCAAACAGGCATAAGGAAGGTTAATGTTTGGATAAAATAAGGCCCCGTTCACACGTATCCGGATATTTTTGAATCCGCAACTTTTTCTTTCCGGATACGGCCTCCGTCCACACGCATCCGGCGAATTAGGCAGCGAATCCAGATATTTTTGAATCCGCTCTCCAGACTGGAAAAAAATAAATCCGCAACGAATCCGATAACGTGTGGACGGTGAATCCGAATAGTTTCAAATCCGATGACGTAGCAAAATCGCGTCCAGTCTCTTACCGAACAATAAACCAATATGGCGGCACAACGTGTAGGCCTAGTTTCTCTTGAGTGAATCCGGATGCCATCGAATGCGTGTGGACAGGCGAACTCGATTTGAATACGCTACGTGTGGACGGGGAAATTTTTGAATCCGGAAAGAAAAAGTTGCGGATTCAAGAATATCCGGATAAGTGTGGACAGGGCCTAAAATGCATATTCAGGCTAATGTATTCCAGATCCATTCGCAAAGTGGCACGTTTAAATAATTGCTCAATGCCTTCTGTTTGCGCCAATGTATATATTTTTTAAACCCTAGCTCGCAAGAGGCATCGTGGTTTAAATTTTTGCGTGGAACAATTTTCGCATAAGAGTTCTCCGCAAAAAGAAAAGAAACAAACGTTCCAGCCAAATCTAAAGAAATTCAGTAAAATTTTCCTGTGCAACTAATTTGCTTTGACAACACTGGGGTGTAGAAGATACGTTCTGGTTAATTTGAAGAAAAACAGTCCTTAGGTTTATACGTTACACTGCAGGTGTTTTAATTCGGAGACAATGGGAGTTGAAAACTGACACAATCACTGAATAAAACGTCTAAGCATTCCTGTCTCAATTTATATCATGCCTACGAAAAGAGTTAAAATGCTAGTGTTGCAGTAGGAATTGAACTTTCAGTTTCCCCTAAATGGAAATATGACAGAAGAAAAAAAGACTGCAAGATTTACATGTGAAACATAATCGTGTCTATGACAAATTCTCGATTGGTTCTCCACGCCTAATTCTGTTACCACTAATATTATTTAATCAATTGATTTAAAAAACCACGCTAGTATCTCATAATGTTGCTTATGACTGGTTTTTACCAGCATGTTTGTATATATACAACAAAGGCAATGACACAAAGGAGATGAGAGCGGGCTACATAAATTTACTGATTTAATGAAAATAAAATGGTGTGTTTTATAAAGGTTACTCCTCAACCAGTAAGCAGTGAGCACCGTGCATCTGTTGTTCCTATAAGAACTGAACATTCAGTTTGCTTCATTTGTTTCTTTTTTATTCAACTAGACGATGACACTGAGGAGTTGGGAGTGGATTACCTCGAGTTACGTAGGTTAAAGAAATTGTAATTTTGTGTCCCTAATTAAGGAAAGTTGTTCATGATTGGTTTTATATGTTGATCTTTGGGTTTCTTCTCTTTTTAACAAAGGTGATGAAACAGAGGACTTGGGAGCGGATTACAATAATTTGCGTAAGTTAGAGAGAATAATTATAGCTTTGTGTTAAGGAAAATTGTTCATGACCGGTTTTACATGTTGATCTTTGGGTTTCTTCTCTTTTTAACAAAGGCGATGAAACAGGGGACTTGCACGCAGATTACAATAATTTGCGTAAGTTAGAGAGAATAATTATAACTTTGTGTTAAGGAAAATTGTTCATGACCGGTTTTACATGTTGATCTTTGGGTTTCTTCTCTTTTTAACAAAGGCGATGAAACAGGGGACTTGCGAGCAGATTACAATAATTTGCGTACGCTAGAGAGAATAATTATAACTTTGTGTTAAGGAAAGTTGTTCATGATTGGTTTTACATGTTGATCTTTGGGTTTCTTCTCTTTTTAACAAAGGCGATGATACAGAGGACTTGGGAGCAGATCACAATAATTTGCGTACGTTAAAGAGAATATAACTTTGTGTTAAGGAAAATTGTTCAAGATTGGTTTTCTATGTTCATCTTTGGGTTTCTTCTCTTTTTAACAAAGGCGATGAAACAGAGGACTTGGGAGCGGATTACAATAGTCTGCGTAAGTTAAAGAGAATATAAAAGAATTGGTTCATGCTTTTAGCGTACATCGAGTTATGGATGCACTTGGAAAGTTTGAAGAGCACCCAGGAAGCTAGAGTTGCTCTCGGCTATCGCCTCGAGCAACTCTTACGCTTCTTTCGTGCTCTCCAAACGTCCCGCATGCATCCATAACTCGATATACGCACGCTAAGCATGAACAAGGAAAATGGTTCATGATTGGTTTTATATGTTGATCTTTGGGTTTCTTCTCTTTTTAACAAAGGCGATGACGCAGAAGACTTGGGAGCGGATTACAGTAATTTGCGTAAGTTCAAGAGAATATAGCTTTGTCTTAAGAAACGTAGCAAATGGCTAGTTTTGTGTATTACTAACATGTTTCTTCTTTTCACCACAAAGGCGATGACACAGAGGACTTAGGAGCAGACTTCATTAATTTAGGTTCGTCAAAGAGAATATGACTTAACTAATTTGACCTACTAAGTAACTAAGTTGTACATGATTGGTTTTATATGTTGGTCACTGGTTTCTTCTCTTTTTAACAAAGACGATTACACGGAGGACTTGGGAGCGGATTACTACAACTTGGGTAAGTTAAAGAGAATATAATTTTGTGTTAAGGAAAGATTTTCATGACTGATTTTGTATATTGGTCAGTGTTCGTTATTGATGTTCTTCTTTTTTTCAACAAAGGCGATGACACAGAGAAAGTGGGAGCGGACTACATTAATTTACGTAAGTTAAAGAAATAATTTTCTGTTTCAGAAAGGTTGAACTAAGATGGTTACGGTTGTTAACAGACAATTTGTAGCCATCATCACCTGCTGGATTTCGTCTTTAGATCTCATCCACATGAACAGAAAATTGGAAGAGAAACTTCGTTCTGGCTTGATAACGGCTTTAAGCTGTTTTCAACGTATTTCACAAAGTTTGTCAGGGGTCTGAGGTCTTGTGGACACGAAATGAGCTTTGTTTATCACTTGAAAATTTTCATGTAAACTGAATCAAAACTGAAACTGTAGGAGTTTCCCATATGTTCTCCCTAATTAACAAATGGTAAACGCCATAACTTGTACTATTGAGTTATGGATGCACGCGGGAGGTTGCTAAGCACGAAAGAAGCGTAAGAGTCGCACGAGGCGATCGCCTCGTGCGACTCTAGCTTCTTGAGTGCTTAGCAAACCTCCCAAGTGCATCCATAACTCAATAGTACACGCTACGGCGTTTACCATTTGTTTTACAACATAACATTGAAACATTGGAACAACAGAAGTCCTTTTATTGAGCTACATCACAAAAAATGTAGTCTTACATGACAAGAGAAAACAAGCGCGCGAAAATTCATTCATGAAAACCGACTGCACACCAGTAACTCGATAAAGTTTCATCTTCACACAACTGTGAAGACAGTTTCGCATTTCTGGGAGAAGGACGTCGGCCATTACTTTGGAAACAATGTCTGTCAAAAGATTTGCTTTGTAAACATTAGCACACACGTCAGCAGCGTACACCCATGGGCAAATAGTAGACGCTAAATTAACCAATCAGAGCGCGCACTTTGCTTTAGTTATGTTATAATTATTCTATTTGTACACGTGACAGCCACGTGTGGCAAGTCGTCAGCAGCAGGAAGCCGCGTGATTGGTGGCACGGACGCTGCTCCAGGTGAATGGCCCTGGCAAGCGAAGCTTAGAACCAAAGACTCAGGATTCATCTGTGGCGGCTCGCTCATCACACCAACATGGGTAATGACTGCTGCTCACTGCGTCTCAAGTTCTGATGATCCCAGCGTGTACAGCGTGACGATGGGGGACCTCAACAGAGAGAAACCCGAGGGAACCGAGCAGGAGTTCAGCGTCAAAAGAGTGGTAGTACACCCTAAGTACAATTCGCCGATTGCTATCAATAACGACATAGCTTTGCTGCAGTTGACACGTTCAGCAAGCAAGAATTCCTTTGTGAACACGGTGTGTTTGCCGGACGAGTCGGAGGTCGTGCCAGTTGGAACCAAATGCTACATTTCAGGTAAAAATGAACTTGTTATTGTCTCTGTCAATATACACTTGAGTAAAGAACTGCAGGCTGCACTTCACAAGCGAGCGTAGAACTGCCTCATTTTAACGACTAAGAATAAGAGAACTTGCAGAGACTGAGAGTTTCTTGTATTAAAAAAAATTGCAGCTAAATAACTGAGAGAAAAATGCAGTGGAACAAAAATCCCTTATTCGATAGTTTTAAATATAACACTTTTAACTGACAGCTTATTCTTTTGAGAAACTTACTTAACCCATTGTTTCATCGACGAAGTCTGTGTATCAGTTACGGTAAGCTCTCTAATAATTTTTAGTGATTATTGGTCAGATAGAATCTCAAATAGACCAGTTGTCGAACAAAGAAGTCGTCGGACAAAATTCATTCGGTTCTTCTTCGATTTTGACAGTTGCACGGTAGGGAACCGGTTTGAAAAACGCTTAAACCTCCTTTAGATCCTGGAAGTTTCGAGCCGATATTTTTAACCATTAAATTGCTGTTAACTGAGAATTCGACGAAATGGCATAGAATTTATCAGGTTCACGAGCATTAGGTGGATGTCTACGTTCTTCACTAAACGAGTTCCAGTCGAACAGTTGTAATGCGAACACAGTCAAAGTAGGACTGCTCGATCCGGAGTCGAGTGAACTAACCATGAGGCCACCGTGCCTCCACAACACAATCAAATAAAACGGAACTTATTCTATGTGAATGTTGTTTTGTTAATACAGGTTGGGGACAGATGACTCATCCCGACGATGCAGCCATTAAACTCCAACAAGCTCCCATGCCGGTCGTGTCCAATCGTGTCTGCCAAGCCAAGCACATGAAATCACCTATCAGCAGTGCTGGGGAGACCGCCGTGACTTCAGCCATGCTGTGTGCAGGAGACGCCGGCAAAACCAAGATCAGCGGCTGCTTTGGTGACAGTGGAGGACCTTTTGTTTGCCGAAACACCGCTGGCCAGTGGGTACAGCAGGGGATCGTGAGCTGGGGTGATACGGTCTGCTCTTCAAAGAGTCACTTCACTGTGTTTGCTCGAGTGAGTGTGTTCCGACAGTGGATCGAGGATACAATTAGCGAGTAAACCGATGGTGTTAAAAAATCACTTGCAAAGAAACTAGCGTTAAATTAAACAAAATCATGAAAATACTTTTAGTTAAACTAACAACAATAAAGCGATGAATCTGCCGATTTAGTGTTTGCGCTTTGTTGTTGTTGCTGTTGTTTTTCGTGTGAGTAATACAGACCATTCAAGAGGACCATAAGTTTGATCGCAAGAATGGGCCAATAACCGAACAGAACACAATTTGGTGGGAAATTAATTAGAGATGAAAGATTATAGCCCGCTCGCTCGCCAGGTTTACAGTTCAGATTACTACACAACGAATTATGTCAACGAATCATATTTGACAACAACAAAAACGGTTTATGCGCCTCCCAAACATTTAAGATCCCGGATTACATGAAGTCAAGTTATAAAACAAAGTCAACACAATTGACAAAAATCACTTCATCGGGTTCCAGCGGTATTTTTTTTCTTTTTTTTTTTTAAAATTTGTTTTTATTCTTTTTTTTGGAGGGGGGGGGGGGATATTTTTTTGGTTTTGTCAGCCCTGCTTGGTTGAAAAGAAACACCAACATATTGCCATGATTATGTAAAACACGTAGCCAATCACCCATCCTCATAACAACCGAAGAATAGCCACGCTCGCAGGATGGGTCATTCGCCTTTTTGTATAAAACACTCGTATGAACATGAACCAACTCGTATGAACCAGCTGGCGACCAGTTCTGAAAATTTAGTCGCCAGTGCTCAATTTTTGGTCGCATTAGCGACCAGTGAGTCGCAATTTCGAGCCCTGCTCCTATTGTGAGAAATACACTGTACTCGTGCTCAAATAAAAACTTTTGTAACAGACTCCATGTGAAAGTTGAATTGAAAGGCACATTGGACATGACTAATTGCTTTGATGGTAACTTACCACTGAAACTAAAACACTAGAAGAAAGACAAAAATAAACGAGAAGCATTTTTCATTCTTAAGACGTTTGAAACACAACCTACCTAGTCCAGAGGTTCGCGAATCTTTCTCAACTCCAGAACCCAATTTGTCTGCCTCAAGCGCCATAGCCAGTTCAAAGGACCTCGAAGGAGAACCAAACGTGACATCAGAAACTTCAAGCTTGCAATCCACTTCAGTGGCGTGACGAGTAATGTCACACGCCGCTCGTGCTTGTACTTTGTCACACAACAGGCTTGACGAATTAGGAAGCGCACTTGTATCACGTGTAAGGCTCGTGTCACCATGTCTTGTCACGCACAGTTCGTTTAGTCCTGTTATAAAACCGATTGAGTTGGTAGATGTAATTCTGGGCGTGGTTACGATGTCACGATTCTCACTGAATACAGGTTTAGGAGTGGACTGGGCCAAGGCTTTGAATGGAGTCTTAGTGGTGGGTGAAAGAAAGGTGTTTGGACCTGGCGATTGAAACAGGTTTGACTTGGGAGATGATGGAGAGAACACCTTATACTGGGAACGCCTTTCTACTGATGGTGAAACAATCAAAGGGTCTTCATTTAACGTTTCTGAGAGACTTTTGACGTCACGTCTAGATTCATCATGATAAGAATACTCCACTAAGAATTCCTCCGCTATGCAAGAATTATCTGCCGTCTGTGCTGGGTCGCGTACAGCGTCCTCTTCCTCCAGTGGTTCTAAAGGCAGGTCATTTGTTTTAGCATCGTCCATGGATAGCTCTACAGGGTCCATGGAATGATTGGCGGTCGAGCCAGAGAACAGGACTCGGGCAATACGCTGAAAAGATAACATGCCCTGATTACCAGAAAGGCTTTGAGTAACCAGAGTGCGTGTAAAAGCTTACAAAATAAGTCAGCCTCTGAGGTATAGCTCAACATTGTAACCGCATAAATTCAGTCAACACAGACTGAGGGGCTTAGAAGAATGTGACTGCTCTCGGATAGAACATCACTCCACCGCATGAGACGTCTTTATGAATATCGTGAACATTCATCAGGCCTGTCTAATTCAATGAGAGACACAAAACTATTGGGATCGACCGACTATTGACCGACTATCGACCGAGTGTTGACCGACTATCGACCGAGTGTTGACCGACTATCGACTGACTGTCGACCGATATATGATCGGTCGATTATCGACCGACTCTCGACTAATATATCGACTACCATATCGGTGGAGACTACCTACAGTAAACATGATCCAACTATTGCCTACTAAAATTATTGGTGCAGAGCCTGTCATTTGTACCTTACGAAAAGTTTGTGATAATACAGGACATGTGTAAAAATGAAATTATTTCAAAAAGAGATTACGAGATAACATTTAGCGCACCCTTGACGGAGGTTGGTCTTCTCCTTCTGTCGCGTTTTCATTCGTGTCTCCTGCATCTTCTTCTTCGCTATCACCTTCATCTGTAAAACACAAAATACAGTGAATTCGTAGGGAAAAAAAAGCGGTAGCGTGCTCATTCCAAAACCTATTCTGGAGCACAATCTGTTCCCCAGTCTTTACGACGTCGGTATTACTCGTAGACGCCGCGGAGCGGCGAAGGTCTGGAAACAAAGAAAGAGATGCTCATGGAAATAATACCCAAAACCCACTCAAAATGTATAAACTCTCCCACAATATGACGTATTTTACAGTAGAATCCCACTTAAAACCAAATAATGAAAGAAGAACCCGTAAGAGCCACGCTTTTAAGTTTGTAGTTCCTAGGGCAAAGAATGATATTTAAGTTTTCTGTCTTCCCACGAACAATCAATGAACGGAACTCTCTTCCTGAGCACACTGTGAATACAACGTTCGTGGATAGTTTTAAAGCAAGGCTAGTTAATAGTTATTAATGTTCCATGGTATTATTTTTAATGTTTTAGTTTTGATATCCCATTGTACTACTTTTACTCAGATTTTTACAGTTAGTGTGATATCTTACGATTTTCACCGACTTAACTAGGTGTAGATGTAGATGTTAGGAGTAACAAGTCCACTACTCTATTGTCAGTGACCACCAGAACAAGGCAAGGCAATTATCCTTTTTTTTTTTTTTTTTTTTTAACAGAAACATTAATGACTGGTGGCCAATTCCAACATCAAACTCATCTTCTATTTATAGCTTACACTCTCAACCTGGTCCTACGCCAGGGACGCCTCTAGGCATTATTGTCTCATTAGGAGGTAGAACCTTTTAACTCAACAGAGCATTGTGGAAAAAGTTCTTTACAGATCTGCAATGATTTATGAATAAAAATTAAAAACGAGACAAAACGCTTCAGGCGACGTTAGGAGAAAACATTTGTTCATTCGCACATTTCACCAGCGACAACTGTACCCAGTGAATAGAAAACTATATTCAATCGATATTTGTTCTATAACACTGTCGTACACTATACATTAGACATTAGAGAACAGGTCACAGAAACGCTTGGAAGCAAAGTAAAGACGGTTTAAATTAACTCTGACAGGGTATATGGGGTTTACAGCAAGGACACTCAAACCCTAACACTTATTTTCCACCCCCACCCCCTCCTTTTCTTGTTTTGCTTTGCTTTTGGTGACTATACAATGAGGACTCTCCACGAAATGTAAAGGATTAGGTTTTATTACATTGCAAAGATGCTAATCTCTTCCATGAAATGAAGAAGCCTCATTCTATAGTCACCGTAAAGAATATGTCGAGTATTCATGGTTCGAGTGCACTTAAAGTAACGCTTTAGGATGATCTCGATGTAAAATACCACAACATTCGCTCAATAAGGCGTTCAAGGTAAGTGAAAGATTCTTCCGTATCCTCCAGTGTGATGTTATAATTGATCACCAATGAAACTCTTAACATTCATTCGATTGATGGCACACTGAAATATGCACTACTTTGTCGTGTCTGAAAGTAGCTTTAATTAATGTGTACCGCCAGGAAAAAAAATAATGCGTGCCGCTCTCTGCGGCTTGTTGGTTAAAACTTTATGTTTAATTACTTAAATCCTGAAGATATTTTGTCTCCAACAAACTAAATACACGCCAACGTTTTTTTCTCGATGACGTGGTGTCGTTAATTAAGTGACATTCGTTTGTGATGATATTTCACCCTGTCCCTTCCCAATCTGTCTTTCTCGTGAATTTAATCATTTGAAAAACGCGCAAGTCTTGAACATTTTGTACGAGCGATAGTTCACAATGTCAAAGCATACACAGCGATAACACAGTAAGAGAGCTTTGTTTGCGCCCAAAGTCCATTGCGTGCGACTACCGTTAGGAAATTTTGGAAACGCCGACGACATTTTCTCATGAAATCCCGATAATTTAATCTAAACGGCTTTTAATCCTCAAGAAAGGGTTACGCATGTTAAATAATTCAAATAAGCTGGCAAGAAAGAATTAAGCTGGAATGGAGGATTATGATAAAGAAAAAACCGTTTAATCTTACTACTGTAGCAGGTGCAGCACTTTAACAAAACAAAACAAAACGGAACATTTCTAGCAACTTATTACCTGATACACACGAATTATATCAGAAATGTACGGGCTCTCCTCGAATATCTATACGACTTAGAGGGATCTCACGGGGACCCCATAGCCGTAGGCAAGATTGTCATACAATTCAAGATGTCTTAACCCTGACCTCAATCTCTCTTCCCTGGAATAGCTATACGACTTAGGGGGATCTCACGGGGACCCCATAGCCGTAGGCAAGATTGTCATACAATTCAAGATGTCTTAACCCTGACCTCAATCTCTCTTCCCTCGAATAGCTATACGACTTAGGGGGATTTCACGGGGGTCCCATAGCCGCAGGTACGGTTTTGATACAATTAAAGGTTCCTTAACCTTGACCTCAAACTCTCTTCTACTTGGGGTTGATTATATCTTCCCTGTCACTTAACGAGTCCCGCGTCCTGGAGTCCCCTTGTCCCAAAGTTCCCATACGATGTAAAACTGAGATCGGTTTTTGAATCTTGGAGTTAATTAAAGGCAGGTAAAATATCCCCGGGCAAAATAAGGATCAGCCGAAAGGCGACTTCGACCAACTCTGTCGAGGATCAAAGATAACAATCAATGAAATATGCTTTTTGATGTACTCTTACAAAACCGTTTAGCACATCAATAATGTATGGTATACAAGTAAAACGAATGATGACCACAAGCTCTTACAGAGCGTGGCGGCGACTTTGTACGAATTAACACATGTTAAGTACAGGGAGAAACGCAATTTAACATACCAAGCAAGTGGAAAGCGGCAACAAAGCACGAGAAAATTTCAAGTGGAAAAAAAGTCGAGATTTCACAGTTATTTATGTACAGATGTATAGACTTGAATCGTTAGTTTTTCAGTGATGTATTTATAATTGATGAGTACACAGCTTGCGAAGAGCTCCTTGACGAAAAACACGCATTTACGCTCGCAAAAAAAGATGATATAAACACCAATTAACACGCCAGGGGTAACAAAAAGGTCACAAAAAGAATTCGCTGCTTTAGAAACAACAAGTAGTTAAAAGTATTCCAGTCATTAGCGGAATGGATAAGGCGCACAGGTAAGGCAAGCTGAAGATAACGAGAGAGAGTTTGAAACCAAGATAAGCAGAGTGCCGAGCAAACACAGGATGGCGAAAACTGCCAGTTAATTCTCGAGTCAATTTCACTGTTGTGCTAATGGAGGGCTGTTTCAACGCTGATCATTAACACTTGAAAAGGATTTCTCCTACCTCCAGCTGGTCCTTTCATCTTCAACGGAGGAGTTGCCATCGATTCCGACCATTCTACAATATCATCGTCGCTACCACCCGCTAGCAAGCAAGACAGCGTCGAGGTTCTTTGGCCCTAGGAAGGTACAAAAACAAAACAACAGCACTCCACAGTCTACATCTACCATCTCATCCGTCGCTCGCCTGAGTTCCACGTTAACATAACAAAGCCAACGAGCAGGCCATTTTAGAGAAAATTGAGAATCTTACTGCTCGCAAGATAGGAGTTGACGGCGTGCGACTGGTTGAAACGAGGTACAAGATTTCATTTATTGTCACTTGCCACTGTGTGTAAGGTGAGTTTGCCGTGTAAATAGCACACATTCTCAGTGCAGTATTTAAGTTACCAACAGGAAAGGTCAGAAAACTAAACTGTTCAGCTTTATTAAAGAAACCCCCTGGTGATATCGAGCTACGTGTACTCCTAAAAAAATATATAGCGCTTTAATGAAAATCTTATCCATAAGTGAATTTGGCAAAAGGTTACTGTTTTTACAAGATGTTAGCGTATTCCACTTGATGTTTTAAATAAAATGCAGTCGCCTTAACGCCTAATAAACATTTTTGAAAATAAAGTCAAAGTCAAATTGAAGTAAAGTTAAAGTTACAAATCTACAGATTTGTATTCTGTGAAATTCAGGTCTGATTCCACTTTAGTTCAAAGCTTTACGAATGCCAATAGATCTTCGCGGCAAGGTTGAATTTACGAGATTTGTTCTGTCTACGAAAACTCTCTTACAGAACAGGTTCATCACGAAGGCAGATGTTGAAAACCAAGGAAGTCAAACAGTAAAACGATTAATTGCTGTATATACAAGCGTTTACAGAATATTTTTAAAAAGGTGTGAATTCGCTCAAGACGTTAGTAACTAATATGAGTATTTTTCAAATGAATTACTCAAATAATTATTACAATATTCAAAACAATTAAGACTGGGACAGAAGTTTTTTCGATATGATAATTTTAGCTTTGCTTTTTCACATCAGCTTTGTGGAATCTCCGTGGTACATGTACGGAACTCGAAAATATAAACAATAACATTCTTGTTCACTGTGAATAACGTTTTTGGACGAAACAATCGAAGTACAGGCATATGTAGAACTGTATGCTGTTACGACTGAAAGGCTTCCTCGATAAACGTTTGTATATCAATTTGAAAAGCCGCTACCATTTTGTTCAATAAATGGGAGAAAATTATTCCATTACGTATTACTTGAAACCATGAGAAAATATACAATAAAATCTGGTACCAGCAGGTCACGTTTATTTATATATATAATCGTGCTAATATAACTTGAACGTGGATACAACAATTATGACAGACAAGCTGAAAGTTCTCACATAAATTGCATCCTACATGTACGTCTTGTTTTACACTTGCATTTGTTAATTCTGCTAATCGCGACGTATTTCAGCGGAAAATAAAAGCTTAAGAGCAGCTTCGCCTAAATATCAACTACACTTGGAAATAGCGAAAAAATCGAATTTCTTCAAACTCGCCCAGAATGAAGCCCTATGGGCACTAGTTACAAAAATATCGCTTTAAGTTCGATAAATCAAAAATTATTTTTTTCCGCAATTTTTTCGTTTCGATGCCCCAAATCGGCCAAAATCCATCGAAAATGAGCGGCATATTCAGAGGCTCGTAAACTCAAAAGCAAAAATCTTCATTACAAACTGTTTGCACGTCGCATTTGTAATTCCTTTCTTGTCTATTTAGAGCTAAATAGATCGTGATTTGATTACAACTTAAATATTTGACGAATTTTTTAAGTTAACGACCCAAGACAGCTTTACAAGAGGTCTACATTTAGCCTATTTTCAAATGCTAAAAAGACGTTCTGGTACACGGCTTTTCCCGAAATGACTAGTTTGGTTTGAAAGAGCATTGTTTCTTCTTCAAATTACTGAAATAAAATTTTTGGGTAAATAAAATCGTGAGCGCTGAGATAGCGAACTAAATGCAGCACTTCGTCCTGAAAACGTGACCTTTGACCCAAGCGTAACGAAACCAATTACTGCAAGAAAACCCGGAAGAAAAGCAAACGTTCCGTTATTTTGAAACAATTTCTAGTGATATCTCTCCGAAACCATGATTGCAAGAAACTATTTCCAGATGTGAAATCTTGCAGGGTCAAAGACGGAGCTAAAGGGCGCATTTTGACACAATAACTTTGTTTGCTGAGAATTGAATTGCAGTCAATTCCAGTGAAATTTGCAAACTTGACGTATGTTAGCCGATACTTACCTGAATATTTATATTAATAGAAGAGTCGTCTTCTTGGATTAACCTTCAAAAGAAGCTGGACCCAGATTTGGACACCTCAAAAAGAAGAAATTTTTAATATTCCGTGACCTACCCGATGCTATAGATTCCATGCACATGCCAACCGCATGTTTGTCGTAAAACCAACTGAACTCCACTGACAGTTTCCATGGGCAACCCCAAAATAAACAATCCCCAAAAATGTAAAGTGAAATTGGCTGTCTTCATGAACAGTTAGAAGCTAGAGTCAAGTTCTATTACCTTTAAAAAGTGCTTGATTTTATTTGTTTGCGTCGACTTTGTTTACTACTCTCACGTTCTAATGCCGCGAATCATACAATCGGTCACACCAAAACAGTGGAGATCGTGCAGACTGCAGACACTTGTTTGGGCTTTTCATTGTGACTCCTTCTTTTGGGTCTAGTTACAAAATAGTGTTAAATATATCTGAAAGTTTGTCATTTATCCACAGGCTGCACAAGCGCAGTATTTGACTTTTGATTCAATAGACAAACGCGTACAAGACTTTGTATGGGAAACTTACTCAGTCTGCACGGTCCGCAGTGTTTTGGCGTGACCGATACTACGCAGTATTCGAACGTGACAGTAACGACTGAGTGAACAACGTAGAATCAAGCATTTTTAAAAGGCAATGGAACTTGACTCTAGCATCTAACTGTTCATGAAGACAGCCAATTTCACTTTACATTTTTGGGGATTGTTTATTTTGGGGTTGCCCATGGAAACTGTCAGTGGAGTTAAGTGAGTTTTACGACAAACCTGCGGTCGGCATGTGCATGGAATTTAAGCTAATTTATAGCAGCGGGCAGCTCACGGAACATTAAACATTTCTTCTTTTAGAGGTTTCCAAATCTGGATGCAGCTTCTTTTGAAGGTTAATCCAAGAAGACGACTCTTCTATTAATATAAATATTCAGGTAAGTATCGGCTAACATACGTCAAGTTTGCAAATTTCACTGGAATTGACTGCAATTCAATTCTCAGCAAACAAAGTTATTGTGTCAAAATGCGCCCTTTAGCTCCGTCTTTGACCCTGCAAGATTTCATATCTGGAAATAGTTTCTTGCAATCATGGTTTCGGAGAGATATCACTAGAAATTGTTTCAAAATAACGGAACGTTTGCTTTTCTTCCGGGTTTTCTTGCAGTAATTGGTTTCGTTACGCTTGGGTCAAAGGTCACGTTTTCAGGACGAAGTGCTGCATTTAGTTCGCTATCTCAGCGCTCACGATTTTATTTACCCAAAAATTTTATTTCAGTAATTTGAAGAAGAAACAATGCTCTTTCAAACCAAACTAGTCATTTCGGGAAAAGCCGTGTACCAGAACGCCTTTTTAGCATTTGAAAATAGGCTAAATGTAGACCTCTTGTAAAGCTGTCTTGGGTCGTTAACTTAAAAAATTCGTCAAATATTTAAGTTGTAATCAAATCACGATCTATTTAGCTCTAAATAGACAAGAAAGGAAGTACAAATACGACGTGCAATCAGTTTGTAATGAAGATTTTTGCTTTTGAGTTTACGAGCCTCTGAATATGCCGCTCATTTTCGATGGATTTTGGCCGATTTGGGGCATCGAAATGAAAAAATTGCGGAAAAAAATAATTTTTGATTTATCGAACTTAAAACGATATTTTTGTAACTAGTGCCCATAGGGCTTCATTCTGGGCGAGTTTGAAGAAATTCGATTTTTTCGCTATTTCCAAGTGTAGTTGATATTTAGGCGAAGCTGCTCTTAAATCTCTATCACTGAGCCATAAAGTGTGCTTAGCCTAAAAGAGATCCTTCAATAATGGCTGGATTTGATAAAAGCTAGAATCATTAACGAGCTGAGAGCAAGGATGGACTAGACCAACCAAAAACTCAAAACTGTTTCATGTTTTACTCCAACGACCTGACACTTCTTTGGCAAAAACTCTTGAGAATTGTTTTTCCAGTATGAGTCTTTTAGCAGGCAACCATTGATAATTATTAGACCCCAGAACTTGAGATTCTTTAAAAAGGCTCAACTTACTGGTAACAATTTTGTCATGACATCTGAACTAATTGCCTTATACTCATACTGCTTCTAAATTACAAAAATGTCCAAGCTTGTACACGGGCACAGTTTTTAAAATTTTTCGTTAATTGTTCCTTGTTGTTTAAATCTTTTCATCACTTGTGTTTGTTCATGATCTTCTTTGCTAAAATACTTATCAATATCTCATAGGGATCCTCTGAAGGGAGGGAGTGGGTCATTTTTTTGAGCGGGTGCGGAGTATGGAGGTTGGTGTAAGAGGGTTAGGGTTTAGACTCACTGGCAGTCAAACTGCATATTAATTTTCTCTTGGTACAGTATACATAACGCACTCATTGCTTTTAAGTTTCTCTCAAAATTTTGTTCATGGAATTTTGCCACTGGACATGTGTAAGTACTGACTTTCATTCAGTTCCTGAAGGAGTTTGGAGTGGGGGTGAAACACTCCCAAATTTTGATAGGTGCTCCAAACCACTTCTTGCTTCCTTTTAAAATGTTCTTGAAAGAAAACATTAAGCACTTAATGACTGGCTTCAAGGGAAACTGAGATTTTTTATGTCCCCAAAACCCTCAATGTTCCCCAAGGGGAAACTTTGTTTTTAGTTGGAGGGTATAGCGAAAATCTTAATGGAAAAATTTCTGTGGGCCAGTCATTATGTGTTTTGTTATACCTCCCAACTCAAAAATAGAACAAACTGAGAAAAAATTATTTGCTTGACACTGGCCGGCACACAAACTTGCCATGATTTCAAGGTGCATGTCAAAAGTTCAAGTTGTTGTCTCCCTTAGGAAATAGTGAGTTTTGTTTGCTCTAGGGAGTTATTGAGTTGACATGTGTCACATTCTCCTCCAATCGGAAAAAGTAATATTTGAATTGGGAGGTATAACAAAGATTGCTGTTCAGTTATTTTTTTTTTTCTGCACTTTACATATACATGTACACCATGCAATTTGAAAAAGTCAGGTCTTGAGTCTTACCATGATTTCTGCTAAAATATCTGGTGTTGTTTTTCCTCTTATGAACCAGTCACTTCCACTTCTGTACATGGAGGGAGCCACTGGAGTGGCAAGAACCTGAGTAGAGCTTGGGCTTGCTTCAGCTGCCTTGTATGAAGTGTCTCCATGACAGGTAGGCTGCGACTCTAAGCCTTCACACAGACAACAAATCAAATTTATTGTCAGTTAAGTGAGGATGGTGATGAACCCTGCCGAATTCTAAGGTGGCTAATGACAGTTGACAGCATTATTATGTCATTTAGTATTTCAGGGATATACATGTAGCTGAAAAACAATTAGTTGCCAGACTCAACCTCATTGACAAGCCCAGCTGGCATTCAATCTTTTGCACATTACATGTAAAAGTTACATGTACCCCAAGTCTTTGTTTTCTAATGAGATTTCAACCACCGAAAAGCTCTCTTAAGCTTTCACTGAGTGAAATTAGCTTGCAGGAGCTAGAAGCTACATGTATATGCACATCCCTATTACATTTTAAAATAATTTTTTTTTTTTAACAGCAGGATCTACATTGATGACACATGTGTATAAAATAGCTGATAAATAGCAGCTAGCCCATATTAACCAATATATTTTCAATTATTATTGTTAAAACCCCTTGCTGTTAACATTACACTGCAGGTCACAGAGCAGTTCAAAAAGCCTGACCCTATGAGGCTGGGTACATGGCCTTCAAGATTTGTTTGACCCATACATATAGATTACATCACAATAAATTATACATGTATATACATTGTACAGTCAGACTTTTTCTGTAATCCAGTCTGTTGATTTTCTTTTCTGAATTTTTGGTGGCTTTGTCCACCTTCATCAGAGTTACAATATCAAAGTTTTTTATTGCTCCCACTACAACCCTGCTTGCTGTTATTTTATTGACTATTAAAATCAATGGTAAGTAAGCGTGGGGGAGCAGTTTCCTCTTGTTGAGGGCAGCGCTAGGTACAATCACGAACAAATGCAAATGTAGGGAATGAACCCCTCCCAACCCCTACTACTGGACATTTACTTAAATAGTTCTAAACAAAAACAAACCACTCACTTGATGATGGGGTGTGAGTAATTGATTCATCCTGTGAGAATAAACATGGTGTTTCAGAAATGTGATTGTTCTTGTATTTTGAAGTCAATGGAGTCTTAAACTTGTCATTGTCCACTATCTTGGAGCTTTGAAGGCAATCATTATAGGATGCAGCTTGCTGTAAAGTACAGGTGTCTAGTGACACATCATGTTTATAACAGAAATCTGCCGGTGTAAGGTTATCATCTTTCATTAAATGTTCACTGACTTCACCAAGTCCTGCAAAATAGGTCACAAAAGATGTCATGAAAATTCATGCATTTTGCATCAATGTTTACAATATCACATTTCCCTATCTTATGTTGTCAGAAGCAACTCAACAAACAGTACAGCCATATTATTATTTAAAGGTGTTTGTTTATAATGTAAAAGCCTATCACGGGGGTTTCATTTAGGGTCGTGTGCCGAGAAAATTGGCCAGCTGTAAAGACGCTGTTGCTGGCCTGGTTTGATTGTCTAGAGGAAAGTTTTTCTCATAAAGAAGTTCAGTTCAAAAAGCTTTGCCTGCCTGTGAAAACCAGTTGCCATCCTGCCAAAAACGTTAAAGAAACCCCTGCTATTAGCATCACTTGACTTGTGGTTTTATGCTATGTACACTGTTGTTGGTATTCAGCACATACAAGTAGCTATTTTCTAATCATAATGATTTTTGTAACCAACAAACATTGCATATGTACATTGTACATGTGCACATAAATCTCCAGTGGCAGACCAAAGGGAAGTGCCAGGCTTTCCCACTTCACCCAATGGTTAGGGTACAAGACTTGAAATCCAGACCTCCCAGGTTCAAATTCCGTTCTGAACACTACACATGTACGTGTAGCTGATGTTGTCCTCCATAGTCCTGAGTTCAGCTCCTCTGCCACCTTTGTAAATAAGCAACTGGACTGCCTCTAAGTGCCAGTTAGGATTTTTAACCATGTTATATGTTGATTTTCAATATTTGTTTCACTGCTTGTTTCCATTGGCCTAGAAAAGCTCTACTGGAGGAGTGGTCAGTTAAGATATTTTTTTATTTATTTATTTATTTATTTAGATTTAAATGACATATTCCAGTCTTTGAGACATAAGTAAAGAACAACAATTTCCATCATCACTTTCATTATTGGAAACTTAATATGAAGCTAGAAAAGACGTAACCTACATTCTGCCACTGATTTCGTGTCATGCAGACTGCAGACCAGGGGTAAAATGAGCACTATCGACTGTAGAATTTTAACTGAATCGTGTCATCATTTCCATCATTGAGAGCTAATCATAAACAGGCTAACCATAGCGTTATTTGGGCTCACAAGAGCATTATTTAGGCTAAACGGAGTCATATTCAGTCTAACCAGAGTGATATTCAGGCTAACTGGAGTGAAATTCAGGCTAACCCAAGTGCAAACTTTCACTACGATTAGTCTGAATAACCCTGTTTACGGTAAACAGTCGATAATGGAAATAACACGATATCTATTTAAAAAAGTTTGTAATCTGCAGTCTGCATTTTACCTCCAGTTCGCAGTCTGCATTTTACCCTCAGTCTCCATGCTCCGGTCCGCGGTCTGCAGTCTGCGTTTTACACTGACTGGTTTAGGAATGTTGCATGTTGGCTCGCATGACCCGCTGGCTCGCACTTTGTACAGACTCGTGCGAAGTGATAAAAGCACCGTCTGCATGCATGTCATTTATGACTCTTTTAGCCTCGAATATTTGCACTACACACCATATGAGACTTCGGTTTTCTAGAAGCGGTAAGCTCAGAAAATCAATGCAAAAGGTTTACAGCATCGTTCAGGCTGAACGAGTACAAACATCATGAACACATTATACACACCTTCTGGGCATTTTCTCTCCAGTAAATCTAACCAGAATTGTTCAGTAACTTTTCTCTTATCGATGAATGACGTTTCTGTTAGCTGTGAAGTTTTCAGAGGGCACTGTTTGTTGTAAATCAGCTGAATGAAAGGCTCCATGACTCAACCAGCAGCCGCCATCTTGCTTTGAGCTTCGCGCCAGTTCTTCTAGCCCGATTCAGTCTCCTCGCGGCCAAATCAATGGTGTGGTTCCCATTTTTTTGTGGGATACCTGTGGTATGGTGTCCTACACTTTTGTTGTCAACGTACGTACAGGTATTGTGTTGTTGTTGTTGTTGTTGTTGTTGTTGTTGTATTCTGTTTTCCTTGTTCTTGTTGTGGTGGTGATGGTCGTGCATGTGGTTGTAGCTGTGGTCGTAAAACTGCAGTTTCTTTCGTTACCGCTTCTTCGAACGACGAAGTTTTGCTAAGATACACACTGCAGCCTGACAATGAACGAGAGATCAACAATGTCGGACGGATGACCACAAAATAACAAAGAGGTTTTCTTGGCACGCAACGTTTTCCTTTGTTTTTCCCCTGTTGAAACTTGATTTGTTCAATAAATATGGCGATAATTTACCATAAGTAATTATCCACGAAACGCAAGCCCAGTTTTCACTTCCCGGGAATTTTATATATTTTGTTATTATTCGGAAAATTATTTTTAACTGAGTAGAAGCTGCATAATGCCGCTTTCATTTTCCACTATACGTTATCTGGAGCTCCTACCCCTGTCTGGTCACCCCTTAGCACCTCCACTCGTTATAAATCGTAATGTGACCACGTTGTACCATTAATCAGATCAATAAAGTCGTCCACAAGGCAGTTTTCCACATGATTCTATACATGAGACTCCACTCGGGCGCGGCAAGCAGACACCAACCAGAGCCTTTTTTTTTTCTTCTTTAATGCCCACGCAAAATCACCTAATAGTCATTGTCTGGCGTGTCTCGCTTGGTCCTTTTGACTGTGTAGTATTTTTAGAAGAATATTTTCTGTTGGTGCTTTTCTGACCATTAAAGTGCTAATAGATTTTGCTGCTTTATCAGTGGTGAGAGTAAAAAATGCTTTCGTTGTTGTAATTCGATAAATAATTGATCATGTTCCACCGATAAGAAAAACTTAATAAAATTCCCATAAATAACAAAATCCTTGTATGATTAAAGAAAAATCTGTTTTATGACAGATAAAAGATTGAAATTAAGATTTACATTTAGCACTTTCTTGTTCATGACCAGCGCAAAGTGATCTGAGGAAAAAAACTTGTTTTGAAACCTATTAATTAATAGGCAGGAGCCGTTAAATGCGTGATAATTTGGTTATTGTTTGCAATTAATTGTTTTTGGTTAATCTATGCAATTAAGAAGGCAGGTTGAGCACGTTGTCAAAACCCAGTAACACGTCAATGGTAATAAACGCCAATAAGAATAGCTGGTTAATAATTTGTGAGGATTTGAACAGCAATGTGCTAGTACACCCAACACGTGCTAAGCCTATAATATCTCAGGTTATGAAACGCTGTTTTGGATTCAACCCTACACCACAATCTCAGTACTTGAATGGTGCACGGCAATCATATTCTGAAAGTAAGTTGGAAAAAGTCTGTCTCTCATTACTTAATGTTATAACGGAAAATATGAAGGTCGTTATTCTCGGTTAATTTGGTTTTATTTTAAACAAACAAAATCAGATTCTACCACTGTTTACACTGGTCATGGCAAATTAAGTGCGTCAGCAGTTTTTCCTCAGTATTTTTTTCCCATATTTTAGAACGTTCGGGAACTGTAACGCTAAAAAACTGTTCCCCTGTCGCAGCCAAATTCTATGTTGTCTCGCACATACTACATGTTCATTTTACAAGACAAACGTTTCCTTTGTTTAAGTTCTTGAACAAGTCGGTGCTGCTTCCTATTTAATGCATTGAATAGCATTTAAGTTAGTATTACAATAAGAAATGTTTTAGTCAACTCAGTATGTTATAATGTTGTTGCGCGTCAAATCTTGTGACAGGTATAAACATGTCTTGTAGTGTTTTCGTTGCTACAAGCTGTGGGCGATCTGTGGGATCGACACCGCTACGGTAAATTTTCTTTATGCATTGCGCAGGTAAAGCGACGTTTCGTGCAAGACAAGTTGTATAGCATTTTACAAACGTTATTTGTGCTATTTTCCTCCCATCACATTGACTTCCTCTTCTAACCATCCTCGTGCATAACAAGAACGACTCGCAAATGACCTTGTTATTGTCAAACCCTAAAAACGACCCTGAATTAGACGAGGACGCAACAAGCATTCATTCATATGTTATCAATTATTATTGAATATTATTACTTCATTATGTCAACACTTTTGAACGGAGGCTGTAGTTGCCTTAGTAATATTTTTTCATGCCTTTTTCTGGCAGCCATTTTTTTTTATTAGGGCTACCATAATGCAAAGCTGTGTTTCTGTGGGAATCACACATGTTACGGCCTACTCAGACAAGAGAAGTAGAGAAATGTTCTAGATACTATGTGAATAAGGCTAAGGGTAAACATAAAATGGCTTCCGGCCGACATGAGCACATTTCCAAGACTAAAACAAAGTTCACGGAAATGGAATTTCTCACATGGGCCATCTGTGAATGCATGAAAGAGCAATTAATTATCTATAAGAGGGCGTCTTCTTTCTAAAAGCACTATTTTCAGGGTCATGGCGCGACAGAGAGACGATAGAGTAACCGTGATGAACAAACAAAACTCATATCCGAGACAATGATTCTAATTTGATCACTTGGAAAATTTGCTATTTCAAAAGTATTGCTAGTTATTGCCTTCGTTAACACTTTATAGCGATCGAAAGCAGCCGTTTTGCATTCAGAAATGACCAAAACACCAAAATAGCTTAAAGAGGATACTAGGACCATGGACTAAATGAGTCGCGCAATTAAGTTAATTCTTGTAGCCAGTATTGTTACCTTTAATTTAATGTAGATTTAGAGGTACTTTTATAATGAAAAAGCTTTCGTTTAAATTTTTCTTCAGCTTATGAGCCAACAAAAAGGCCACCCAAGGGTGCGGAATACAACAAGAACATTCAAAATAATTGACTGGCGCACTATGAAACTAGGACATCATATTCTAATCAATATTCTATTAACCTTATTCAAAAGATTTTACCACTTTCACATTTCCTTTTATTTATTGATTTATTTTTTGCTTCATAATTACTCTACGTTCTAACTCATGTTTGTTCGCGAAAAAGCTCAAAATCGTACAGGTGATATCAACACGTTCGGCTCAGCAGTTCAACTGGGCATGAATTGCCTTATATTATTAAATTCGTTTTTTAACCACCGCTGTTTTGGTTTTGCGTTTTCATAACTTTCTTTTCTTTAAATCTTGATAAGTAGTAGACTGTTTGTGCATTCTTATCCTTACCTTAGATTTCCTGTAACAGAAAATCTTCACTTTATTATATTCGGCTTTTAGAAGATACCTGATTGCTTAATTTTCGTGCATTTATTCCATTAGCTTACGTTTTGGTGGGCTCTACATAAATAGTGCGGCCAATATACTAATAACGAGAGATTAATTTCGTAAGCCCCAAAAGTGATTGCGTTATTCTTCTCTTTCAATCAATTTATCCTTCTGAAAATCCTTGACCTTTTATCATTCCTTCCGCGCGGCTTAACATTCATTATTGACTCTTTCCATTACCTCTACTCACAAATTATGCGGACACCATTAGGTTTGCATTAAAGTTTAAAAGGATTTGTGTTAAAACTTTTTCCTTCTGTTCTACTTTTCCTGTGTTTGTAATCGTGTTTCCTCAACCACAAAACAGATTTGTTGAATACTCTACAAAATGAAGTCGCGGTTGAAAACAAGCGTTGCTTTCGACAAATCATTGTTATAAAGGTTGTCTTCTACAGCAAGCTCTTTTTTCCTATTCTATTTTAATTGCAAGGAATTTAATAGTTTTCAACCCAGCTATACATTCGGTAGCTTGAACGTAATTCAATGGCTTTATAAAAACGCTATGAATTAAAAGTATTTTTTCCTTTCATCCCACAGTGCGTAATTTAAACTTGTCTCTCCAGGAGTGAAAGCAAAGCCAGTCAACATAATGGATGTCAGCACGACTCCAAACCACGGTTCAAAAAATTAATTTCTATACTGCTGATATTTTACTCTGAGAACATTGTCGTTTGTCGCACGTTGCCACAATTTCTAATTGTTTATTTCTTGTTTTGATAACACGAGCCAAAATACCAAGATATCAGTTTTCCTGGCGATCTCCAGTTACGACGGTCGTGTTTTGTTTCGCAGCTTTGTAAATGATGCGAGGCGAAGAAAGTTGATAACTGGGTGTTACAGTTTTACTGGTCTAAAATTGACAGGGAAACCTATTGCATGACAACACGTCGTATAACACAACACAAACTGTCGGAAGGAGGTATGAAATGCAGGTGCGACGCCATAAAATAAAAAGAGATATATTCAGTTTTATAGCGTATAAATGTCACACGATTTCTGCGCAAACTCGTATTGATCTGAAATTTCAAGATGTATTTGTACATTGGTGTCACAAAATTGAGGTTTTATTCCAAAAAGTTGTCGATAGAACACAAAAGTTTAATGGTCAATGTCTTAATTTCAATTCTCCAGCCGTCGACTACCAAGGTAACGCATTGTATTTACTTTGTTTCATGTAATGACGGCATTATTCATCAACCTAGAATTAGATAAGGCGCAATACAAATGTTGAGTGTTTTGAGTGTGTGCGAATGATACAGAGTGAAACTTCGTTCGTTGGCAGATTTTAACTGCATTAAACGGGTCAATTCAAAGATGGACAGCAAGATTAAAAGCAAACTTTTGACGGAAATTCGCGTTTTTTTAGACGCTTTTTTCTCCTACCGGTATAATATTGAGAGCGCCGGGAAAAAATATGTGTGTACGTCATATGACAAAATTTGCACCTCAAATTCATGTTTTTCATTATTTAATTTTTTCATTGACAAAATAACTATACTTGAACTAACAATTGTAATCACAAAACAAAAAATTCGCATTCGGGAGGATTTTTAGATAAGTTGCACATTGTGTTATTTACATGAATATCGATCACATTTGTAGTCCACAAACATTTAGCTACTGGGTGAATTACCAGAGTACATTTAATTTAACTAGGGCTAGTTTGAAAGGAAATATTTCTAGGTTATTTTAGTCATTTATCCACGCCAAGGCCGGATGATGTAACTTTTTCTAGTCTTCCTCTCGATGTAAGTTTACCCAAAGTTTTCAATTATATTCCGGGCAGACTGATTGCTATATATACGTAAATTTCAACTTCAAGGACGCAAAAAGTGAGTTACAAAGCGGTGAACAAGGAAATGACGAAAACGTAAGTGTAAAGAACAACACGAGCAGCCGGCCGGCAAGTGTTTTTTCCAGTTTGCTTTAGTGCTGTCAGGTCATCGTTTTAAATGTGCGTAATAACAGAACAAAGTATGAGTGTGGCTTCATAATGTAGGAAACTTCATTTTCTGGGAAAATTCGCTTTGTTCAGCGACGAAATGAACTATTTTGCCTGGTCGTTTTATGTTTCTTCACCTCTGCTCGCGGGTGTAGAATATCGCCTGTTATTTCCATACTTTATCGGCACGTTCAAATACATTATGTCACTGTTGTTGTTTTTTTTATAATTAGCTTCGAGGAATGGAAAGATCTTTTGGAACTTCCATCACACTCAAAATCTCGAGGCACCGAGAGATTTTTTTTTTTCAAATCAACCATTTCTGCAAACTTAATCTCGATAACACCGACTATACGCAGAAAATTAGGGCAGGGATCGAACTCGACCGGAAATATCATTTTTTTTATTTTATTGATTTTTTTTTTTTTTTTTTTTTTTTTTTTTTGGTGCCACTAATAAATATTATTAATTCGGCTACTGTGTAGCGGATATTCCCGATGAGAAATGAAATAATAAAGCTGATTAGATGATGCTTTCAGTCGACTCTTTCAAAAGGAACCAACACAGGTTATACTTGATCAATTCAGTTTTAATTACTGTAATAAAACTGTTGGGTATATTAGTGAGCCATTGCTTTATCCTCTGCCGGTGACAAAATTGATCAATTCTTAATAATTTGGTCGTAAAACGTTACGAGCCTCGGAAATAACACTAAATAAACCTTTATGATTATGATCTGATTATGATTGATCAGGATCGCAATTGTCATCAGCATTATCATTGTCATCTTCGTCTTAATTCTCTTGTTGCTGTAGAACATGGCTTCAAATATACTGATCAGCAGCTTATTTCTCCTGATAATGTCAGTTCATGTCGAAGCACGTAGGTAATGAGAATAGATAGTTATATCGACTAGCTAAGGAAATCTTCTTTATATTCCACTAAGTTCTCAGGACATTTGTTATTAACTATATGTGAAACTCAGTTAGAAAATGTCACATTATGAATTGAAAATGAAGGATAGGCTTGGTGATTAAAAATATAGCATTTAAATTTAGTGTATATTTTGATGGTTCATTCGTCTTGTTTTCTGTTTGTTTGAATGTTGTTTGTTACTTTATTGATTGACTGGTTGGTTGGTTGGTTGTCGTTTTTTTATTATTATTATTATTTTTATTTCTGGGAGCCATTTCTGATTTCAGAAACCAAACCTTGCATGCAACAATATAGAGTGACAAGATCATGGTTAAATTTTTATCAATTGTATCCTTGACGCTTGTTTAGCCAAATGAGATCTTCCTATAACTGGTGATGGCAAACTATTCCGCGTTTATCACTGCATGGTTACAATATGCGACATTTGTTGCCTGACGCGTGCAGCTCTGAACCAATGTCAAGTTGTTATATGAAGTCATCAAGGCGACATAATTTAATTTCGGGATTTCTTAGAATAAAAAATGAGTACCAGAGTACATAGCTATGATATTATGATACTCAACCAATCACTGTTCACATTTTCAAGATTTCGTCTTTTGTGCGAGTCCAATCTATCAAAATATTTCTATAAAAGCATTTCATAAAAATTGATGCCTTAATTCTTTTCGTAACATTTTAAACCATTCATTGACTCTAAATGTGCTTATCGGTACAAGTTGAGTTTAGAACAATAGTATTATTGTTGTTTAATTTACTTGAATATTAATTTTTTAGCACTTTTTATCTGAATATGAATACAAATTGACTTTTACAAAGCGTAATCTGCCAATCACACGGCTCAACTAATAATGTCAATTTAGCACACCGAAAAAAAAAGTCTGTTGTCTAATTTACTAAACATTACTCCACTCGCTAATAATTTGGTTTCCCGCATGTTTTCATTCGCGAGAAGGAAATTTCCACTTAAAAGCAAGCTTCTCATCTTCAATTTCACCAGTGGTATCATTCATCCGTAATTTAAGACATTAAATTAATGGTATTTCAATCTGGATATATAAATTGAGCTTCGACCCCTTACAACACTGTTTACGTCATGGAACGTGTTATCAACGTGACATTTAATTGAAAAAGCTCTGTTTGAGCTTTTACTGATATTGCTCTTAATAAATTGCTTTTAAAAACTTGAATATTCTGAAGAGAGAGAAAGACAAAGCCATACATTATCAATCTATCACTGAGCGAATGCTAAAACTGGTCACAAGAAGTTTGCTTTGTCAATGGGATTGTCTTAGTAAGTGTGTCGTAAATTTTTCGTTTTATTCAAATATTTTTCCGGCGATATTGGTTAACTTGTGAATCTTTTAAATGTTTATCAGGAACTAAACCGTCGATACTTGGTAGCGAGAAGCAAGAAATAACAAGGGTTATCAAATTAATAAAGGGAGAAATCTAACGTTGATATTTCGTTTTCTTTTGCAGTTAGTTAGATGAGCACTATGTGTGTGTGGATTGTGGCACTTTTCGGGGTTGCGCACGCTATGAATATCTCCCAAACAACAAGGGTAATCCCCACAGCGTCAGGGAATACTACAACATCTTGGTAAGTATGTATGTAAAACCAAACGTTAAACCGCAATCCAAATGTTCAATTTTGCAAAATACATCTCTATGTTTAGAGATGGTCAAACCGAATTTCTCGGCTGCTACATACGAGGTGTCAATTATTCCTCGCCTAATCTTTTTTTATGTTTAATACTTATGAAATAAAACCAACTTAAACACGAACTATTTTAAAGCTTGGAATTTAGATTCGGGTTGCGTTTTAGACTTTCCCGGCTTTTGTTTGTTTTTGTCTCGACACTTGATCACATAACTATTAGACATTGATTTATGTGCAAAATCTTGGCAAGTTTATGACTTTTCACATGTTACACTGGCTTTCAGTAACGGCTTTTTGTCAGTTTGCTACATAGAAAAGTCGAGACGAGAAAACGAACGGTATTATTGAAATTTGGGATACAAAATCGCCTTAAAGATAACAAACAAACAGTCTAAAGAGAGATTTTTTTCGGGTTGTGGAAAACAATTCAAATATTCATAATGTTTTCGTAGAGAAAAGGAAATTAAATAATAATTAGCATATTTTTCTCTTCAATTTTAATGACGGTACACTGTAAGCTCACTAAGAATTTCAGAAGTACATTTACTATATCTTTGATCATAAAGTTTACAAGGAAATGAACTCTACGTAACTGAAATCTACAGGGAATCGAAACGTGGTCAGATTGATTTCAAAAGTGAGAAACGCGACTTCATTTTTTCTCGTATTTCAGTTTTCTACTGCTATCAGCATGAGACATCCTTAGATGTTCCTATCCTGTCAAGGCAATTAGATAAATGAGGAGTATTTCAGTTAATGAATATTGCTTTAGCGGAAGACTTCACCAAGGGGCTATACAAATCGCTCTCTACGTACCACGACTAAAATGCGTATGTTTCCGTTCGAAACAACAGGTTCTTATTTTGGGATAATACCTGGCGCGGCGTGTCGGCCAGGAAATAGAGGGCATCGATGTTTCTGAATTTAAAATCTGACGGTTAGTCGAAATAAATTACTAATTTAATAACCCTGACGTAAACAATAATTCTCTACAAGACGTCGCAAATATTTCATGCACTGCATCGCTAATCACTGTTCTGTCACTGAGAGCACTTTGAAAGTTTCTTGTTAAGGCTCGAGGCAGTAGCGTGTTTGCCGAACTATCACAAAGCCATTTTTAATAATCGATGTTTTCGTGTCTTTATTCTGTTATTACCTCACTCAGACCAGCGAATTTTATCAGGTCTGATATCGCCACGAACTCGATAAAAGGAAGTCCATAACTGCTTTATCTTGTTATAGATCTCTAGTTGAATCTGCCTGTTGCATGGGACACTACAAGCTTCTTCGTTGTTAGCGCGATTGGTCAGGTGACACCACTAAACTTGGAATATCTGGTCACATTCCCAAGTGATATTCCTCACTTTTCGTAATTTTAATTTTCTTACTTTTTTTTTTTTTACGTTCACAACTGTAAAGTTGAATGCCACAAAATATTTTGAAGAGAAAAATAGAATTATGCCTTCAGAATTTGTTGATGTTTGGCAGCCTGGAAAAAAGGTCTGCGGCGAATAGAGAGACCTTATTGAAAAACATTTGAAGGATATTGACCTCTATTTCGCGCTTAAAAAAATTACTGATATTTTATCCCTGGACAATATCTGTTCCTCAAAGCTCACAGTTTCCCAAGACCCTCTCTCCTCAAAATATTCCAGAAAAGTTTTTCGCGCATATTCTTGCGTTAGCTGAGAGCAATTGTTCATTATTATCCAAAAGGTGTCTTTTGAAAAGTGACTGAGATGATAAGGGTATCTTTTTCGCGACACTGTCGAATATTATGATCGCAGTCACGTGTGTGTACCTGAAGAGGTACGCCAATATAACTTATTTCTATTTTTCTTTCAGGAAAGACAAACCCTCCTGGAAAGAAATTGCAAGAAACAAATCTAGACTAGTTACACAACTACTAAAAGGCTATGACAAGAGGATAAGGCCTTATACCGGAGGTAGGAAGGAAAATCTTTGTAACAAGTTTCACTGCACTTTCGACGGTAAGTGGTTAATGATTAGTTAAAGTGCTGCAGTCACGTGAGTTTATGAGAAGTTTTAGGGAGACTCTTCTCTTTTAAAGTGCCTATGAAGTAAAAAATAATTGCTCCTTATTTGAAAGGCTTTTCAAAGTAAAGAAGAATGGCGTTTTACTTTTTGGAATATCTTTTTTCGTTTTTGAGATATTCACGTTTTTGTATTATAAGTGATGACGTCATAGGTGGTTCTACTAAAACAGTTCAACACTCAATCAAGAATATCTCTAGAAATATTAAAGCAGTGTTCTTGAAACTTCGCACCAGAAATGTACATCACAAAAGAAACAAAATGACACCCGTCACGCTGTCGCCATGACAACAGTTATGCCACTGGTCCTGTTTTAATTAAAAGTAACATTACCAGATTTTATCTTAAACAAGGATCATCCACTCCCAACAATCTAATGTGGAGAGTTTAGGAAATATGGGAATCATGTGTGTTCCGAGCAAGTGCCTCTGTCCCTTTTCGAAGGGTTGTAAATTGGCATATTTGGTTTTTCACAGAAAGAGACTGGAGCCAAAAGTGTTGCCATGGCAACAACACAGAAGGTGTCATTCTGTTTCTTTCGTAATGCACATTTGTGGTGTAAAGTTTGAAGAACACTGCTCCAATATCTCTAGAGATATTCTTGATTCAGTGTTTTGCTGTTCAAGTGGAACCACCTATGACGTTCGCAGGCGGGTGCTTGAACTCCTGCTAACATGTTATACTTCATCGCTATAAACTGCAGCTATGATGAAACCTTTTTTTGTCAAAGCTTACTGAAATGACGAGCAATATGAAATAAAACAATTAGAGATCAGATTTTTTCGAAAATAAACTGAGCTTGCACGCGAGATTTGGTGTTATGGTAAAAGCGCATACTTCTATTGGTTCTGGTATGGTGATGGCTGTTGTTATTGTTGCTGATACTGTTGGTGCTGCTGCTCCGTTTCGTAACAAATGAAAATCAATAAAACTAAATAAGAACAAATAACTTGAACGTTTTATTTGTTTTTTTTTGTTTTGTTTTGTTTTGTTTTTTTTTCGCAAGAACAGATGCAATACTAACTTTTTTTTTTAAACGAAGCACTCAGCCAACATATGAACTTATCCTTTGGAATAAGTGTTTGATGTACACATGCCAGCGACAATGAAGCTCTAAAGAGGGCGCAATTGTGAAACCATCGCACAGATGGTGCCGACCTGCTATGCTTACGAAACTGACCAATCCGAGACTGAACGGTCTGTTTGAATGGCACATGAGACTTAATAGACTGATTACTTTTGTTCATATTGTCAACACTCACTGATCCCTTGGAGGACTCTCTTCACAGGCACTGGCATAACATTAATCAAACTACTGATTCACCTGGGTTCAAATTATCGAGAATGCAATTTCGATTTGCTTTCAACTAATAAAGTCTTTCTACTTAGATACTATTTGATCAAATAGGAAAAAAAAAACAGTAGATTCAATGAGTCATTCGCATTGCACAGCTTAAATCCAATGTCGACTGTGATTCAAAGTAAAATCTCCCGCTCAGCCGGATTGTTTTGTAATCTCTTTTATCTATACAAAGAGAGTTTTCTTATCAAAATGAGGACGCTAGCCTTGAGCTGTTTGTGTACAAAGAATATCTTTTAAGGTCTTATAAACTGCTGTTCTAAGCTCTCGAAGACGCCAGCAATACAAAATTGGGTTGATAGAAGAGTTCAGAAACGCCACAGTGTCGGCCAGATGCCAAACTTTCGACCAGTTTTCGTAGGAAATGCTAGAGAGACTTAAAGAAATGATTATCGGAAAATAGCACAGGATCATAGCCACATAAAATGTAAATGTGTTCACAGCGCTTCTTTTCATCCGCACAGCCCCCATGTTAAAGTTATTTCCAGCACAAGTTGAATTTTGCTGTGCAGCCTGCTGTTGAGTTTGAATCTGAGCTTGATGTCGCCGAACAACAATGTAAATTTTGATGTAGGAGAACGTTGAAATGAAAAAACCAAGGCAAATACCAACAGCCATTACACTAAAATACGTGGTCCACTGCCAAAAGTAGAAAACAGCAAATAGGATGTTGCATACCCATATGATAATTATCGAGACGTATATTACTCGCCATTTCGTTGTACCAGCAGCTTGGTATTTCATAGGATAACGAAGCGCTATGAATCTTTCCACACTTATTGCCGTCATTGTACAAAGCGAAACTCCACACAGAACAAATGCCATTATTTCAGATATGCTTTCTATGTAACGAGAAGCTGTTAGCTCGCTGGCAATGAAGAATGGCTGCGCAATGAAGCCAACCAGAAGATCTGACACAGCGAGATTACAGAGCATTATCACTGAAGTTGAACGAATTGAAGGAGTTCTAATGATGGCGGCCAACACCAAAGCGTTGCCAGTGATGGATATGAGTATCAGGGGAGCGTTAAAAACACAGTTTGCGACAACCAACGTTTCCAGAGAATCGTGATTTTCCATGTTTTTCCGCTGATCTGCTGGGCTTAACTTGTCTTCATCAACAGTGGTTGATCATGACATCATTGAAACCCAAGTAGCGTAATTGTCATCAGCCAAACCTTTATTTTAAGAGGTGCGATGAATAGTAAAGAGGCATCGTAAATTAATTGAATTCATTTTCTATCTTCCATCTTCCTCGAGATAATACAATGTGCATTTGTGTATATTATGGCACAGCATTTGAGTTTTCCGATGCATATGCAAAATAGCTTTTATCGAGTTTATTTTTTACCTGTAGGTCAAGTCTATATATTTGAAGTATTTGATTAAATTGCTTGTTAGATATTTACATTTTCCCCGATGGTGACAGTTGGCGTAACTAAGTAATGGTAACTAAGTGACAAGGGAGTTTAAAAAAAAACCCGCAATATTTTCCATGTGTCTTACAATTGACGGTTTCTTAGAAACAGAAAGCCAAATATGAACATGACGTTTATAGTTACCCGAGTTGCATATAAATTCAAACTTTAGACTTATCTTTGCTGTCATTACGAATACAGGTGTTGCTTTTGATAAATTTCCAAACCACAGAATTACCATAACACTTAACGACAAGAAAATGAAAGGATGAAAGTCCGCCATAAATTCGGGCTAGTTAATTTTAATTCTCAATTTTTTTTTCCTAATTAATAACATTTGCGTCGTTCTTTCGTCACAAATATTTGGCTTTCAGCAATTGCTTCGGTGTGTTGGGATCCGCGACATTTAAAGACAGCTTACAAATGGGCTGAAATGTAAATTGATAGTTGAGTAATTGTCGAAAATTTATCCGATGACTGAGAACCTTTTAACGGCTCTCAAGTTATTTTACGAAACAAACTGCTTCACGTTTGTCATTTCACCTGATCTAGAATAACAATTGTAAATGTTATTCTCAAACCACGAATTAAAATTAGAGAAATACCAGCCGGTAGGTCTACAATACAAAGCCTGCAAAATCACATGTTTGCGCCACATTAGCTGAGTTCACTAAGAATCACATGATAACTTTTGATGTAAAATGAAGAATATTTAACGTAATAGCCTTAGACAGCCGGATCACTAAAGTTATCAAAAATACGAGTAGTGCAATAGAATATTGGACATACAGCTCAAAGTTAGTGGATTTTTCTGGCATAATAATGGCCAACCAATACCTTTAAATGTCAACTGTTAATGGCTTTTACGAGTTTAAGTTAAGCACTGCACTAACAAAATTAACACCACGAATACAGACTCCACTGATATCATTCTGCGTGAGCTGAACAGAATTTGTGTCTTGCAGCGAAAACTCCTTTGAATATTACGTTAATGAGGAAAGAGGCACATCTAAGTTTATCTCCCGTTTTTCTCATCTCGGCAACGGCAACGTCGCGAAACAAAAGGTTTAATGAGCAGAACAATGGCTGTGCACGTGCGTTATAATCCTTGATATATTTCTTTGCCCATCCTCTGCAAAAAAACAACGTGAAATGACCAAATTCTGCGTTGTCTGGAGAACGTGAGCCCCGACGGCTAATTTTCTTAATGTTTATTTCGAATTTATCGATGTGTCCCAGATTCAGTTTCGTGATAGCTTTAACAGTGATAAACAAAGTAAATGACTTTAGGGTACCGCGAGATTCGTAGGTAAAATATAGAATAATTTTTTCATCCACGTTGTCCTCGGCGTCGCCGTCGTGGTTTCTTAAGCTCCCTAATCGTATCTCTAAGACGTCATTGATAAGCCAGCAAACAACGCAATCCTCGTTATATATAAAATGATTTTTCCTTTTTATTATCTAAAGTTTTTCTAAATCGTTTCTTTAACAAATTAATCAAAGTAAAAGTCACTTTTTATTAGTAGGGTGACAGATTGAAAGCATAAGCTAATTACAGCATTGCGTATCAAACTGTTTTTCGCCATGACAGGTATTTTTATCAATTCTTGAGGGGTTAACTTTGAGATGCCTTATGGCACCTCTCGGATGTTTATGGGATAATCAGTTTGTGATAAATTACTTGCGTCAAAGATAATTTAAAAGGAATCCACCACAACTGAGTTCGAGTAACAAGCGGACATAAAACTTTGTTATCGAGGTTATTTACGTTGTATTGGAACCTTCTGTGCGACTGTTTAAAATATCTTCTTAAAGAAATGATTTCTAACAAAACTAAATGTCGAAAACAAAGTTTGAAGTTCATATGAAACACTTGAAAGTACTGGTGAAATGAAACTGACGATGAAATTTTACCTGTGTTGACCATGTTGGCACATTTTTTCTGAACTTTGAAATATATTTCTCGAGTTTCCATGGAAAACTGTTTTTGGTGTTATATCAGGAAACCGTTTATATCTTTAGCTTTTAGAAAATACAAAAAAGGACTGTAGTATACTTAAAGTTATTCTGGTACAAGGTTTTGTCCAGTAAAAACTGAAATTACTCGATTTCCTATCGGATTTCGTCTTAATAGGTTAGAGAAGACCTCTTGCTAGGCATCGTTGCTTGTTAGTTGTCGCAGGTGTAGTGTGGACATACTGTTTCACAATCATGGTTCATGCTCGCAGAGTAATCAAGCACAGATCGTAGCTGTGAGCAATCCAACGGACATATCGATTCATTTGCTAAATAAGATATATTTCAATATAAATGAATATCATTCTCCACGTTGTCATTGTCCTTTTATCGCGAAGAACGCTACACTTTCCGTCTACAGGCAGGCAGGATTCAGTTGTGCGTGCAACTTTGTTTATTTTTATTTTTATTTTGAGTAAAAAACAAAACAAAACACAAAAAACTTAGTGCTGGTCTGCCTGTCGGCGTGATATTTGTCTTAATATCTTTAAAACTGCCATACGAATTTCCCTAAGACGCCAACAATATAGCGAGGGATTAACAGACGAGTTCAAAAATACCACTGTATCTGCCAAGTGCCACACTTCAGGCAAATTCTTGGACGTTATACTTGCAATGCACAAAGAGATTATTATTGGAAAATAACACAGAATCATAGCAATGTAAAATATAAATGTGTTCAAAGCACTCCTTTTCATCCGCACCATGTTGGTATTATCTCCTTCTGTACAGTTTTGCTGTGCCGCCTGTTGTTGAGCTTGAATCTGAGTTTGATGGTGACGAACGATCCGATAAATTCTAATGTAACACAACGTTGAAACTAAGATAAAAAGGCAAACACCACTAGCTATTATAATAAAGTATACAGGCCAATTCCAAACATAGAAACCTAAAAAGAGAGAGTTGCTTATCCATATGATTACGACCAGCGTATTTAGAGTGCGTGGTTTGGCTGTAATTGTTGCTTGATATCGCATTGGATATTGAAGAGCCAGAAACCGATCTATACTAATGGCAGTCATGGTGCAAAGAGAAACTCCACATAAACAAAATGCCGTTATTTTAGACACCCTTTCGATGAGAGAAGCCCTCGTAAGAAGGCTGGCTAGAAAAAACGGCTGGACGATAAACCCAACAAGAAGATCCGAGACAGCGAGACTGCAAATCATTGTTATTGAACTTGAACGAATTGAAGGAGATCTTTTTATGGCGGTCAAAACCAAGAGATTCCCAGCGATGGATATGAACATCAATGGCGCATTAAGAACACAGATAATGACGACAGCAGTTTCAATCGACTCGTGGTTGTCTTCAATCTTTGCATAACCATCTAACGATTCGTTCTTCTCCCTGTCTGTATAATTCATCCTACTGGATTCAAACGTACATGTACACCTTAACTTCGACCAGGGTTTCCTGATGTACACAATTCATTATTTTACTTCATATTGAATTTCTTTTCTGACGTATTTAATAGCTATTTATATTACAAATAACAAATGTTGCTCATAAAATATGTTAATGGCGTCGTTATCTACAAGATGTTGAAAGCACATCTTAAGAACGTCTTGTCTCATTGGTAAAATCTATACTCCAACCTGTTTATTACGCACAGAGCTTATATTGATCTACCTGAACGAGTTCAACACCATTGAAGTCGACACAAACAAATGTCTATTCAGATTGAAATAAAAATTACACCATGTGAATTGCATCTTATTTCCTTTAATGAAGTGCATCTTATTGGCCAGATTTACTTATAACTGTGGAATACCCACATAGCAAATATGGATTTACGTAAACGAGCTCACCACTAACAGCGACGAAAACAAATATTGATTCAGACTTTCAAAAAAAATTATTTGAGTTCCACACTAGTTTCCTTTCAATGAATTTCTGAATCCTTGAGAGGTCACTGCTGTGGGCCTATGTCGTACATTATAAACGCACTTTTTCGAGCATTTTAGGGAAGCAAATATTTTAATTTTAGTTATTTTGAACAAACACAAGAAAATGGAAAACACACGATTTGGCATTTTATCAAGAACCACTGTGTTTGTCTTTGAGAGTTTATGGTATGTCTCTTATAGGTTGTTGTCAGAGTTACCCTGAGCTCCTTGTAATTAACAAAACGAAAACGAAAACAAAATGAGTCTATTTATGGATCATCACCATTATCCAAAATTTTCGTAGCCCTGTTGCAGCGGGAGCAATAGATGGGTATTAAAGAGCTCAGGAACTAAAAGCATAATACACAAAAGCCTATTTTAGTGACGCGTTCTAGTGGATTTTTCAAACTGGAAATTAGTTAGAGACATACCTCTCACGTAATGTCATAATCTGCAACTTAGAAAAAGACACCATCATTCTAAGTTAGACCTCGATGATTTTTATATTCATCCGTTTTACTTTTACCCTAATACCGTCTGATTTTTGTCACAGTCTTACTGGGTCAGTTTTTGCAGGTTTTTAAGTTTCGTGACAACTGCAAACAGAAAAGAACTTTACAACGAAACGTCAAAAATTATGTGTTAATCTTGATGCAAAAGATTTCAGTTGAAGTGTTATCTAATTCAAAAGAGACGCAATCTACAGTGCTAACTGAAAGATAAATTAGAGCTTTACAGTATGTAATATAATTCATCTTCGAATGAAGCTTGTTCTGTTAGTGTCTAGTTAAATTTTCATCTGTTGTTCTTATTTTCTTCCAATAGCAAAGTCATTTTAATAGTGCTCATTTAACTTGGTCTTACAATCTGATGAAAGCCGTGCAATCCTTCTAAACAGCAAATGGATTTTCTTGTTTTCGAGATGTTTAACGCCACCTGCTGTAGGATTTCGAAACTGACTTAAAACTAACAAATTAATTCTACAATGAAAACATAAATATCGGGAAAACACTAGTTTAGGTACATGTTGCCTCTTTACTACGATATGTTAAACATGAATGTTGCAGAGCGCGAAAATTCTGCAAGAGAACTTGGAGCGTAATCCATTTTTGGAAATTGTTAGGTGAAATTTTACCTCGCGCAAATAACAGCCCTTAGTGCACTTTACACAGAAGCTAAATAAGATGGCAGGTTAAGATAAAAGCTTTTCACAGAAAATGCCCAGTTAATGCAAATTACTACAAGCAGGTATTTCCATCCTCTCATGTCCTCGCGTACCCAATGTCGTTACAGGCATGCAGACATCAAAATCATTTCTCCCTAAACATGGAATAGTCGAAGCGAATAATGAACAATTATTGGCGAAGCAAAATATCGTGATTGTCAGTGGCTAACAGATGCGGGACATTGACCAATCACAACGTTTTGCGATAACCGAGTTCAATAATTGTTTTATCATTCGATCACTAAATTTGCTTTCACATTTTAAAAATCACTCTGACAGCTCAGGGAAGAGATCTGTCATTTTTCACCCTGGTTTCAATTACCCATGAGTAGAATATTATTTTCAGGAAACCACATTTAGACAGTATTACGCATGAGGAGACCATTACTTATAGGCAGTTACTTTCAGGTTATGTGATGGGCTGTCGGCCAATGAAAGAGAAGAAAGCATGCATCGAATCATAATTACAATTGTATACAAAATGGTAGCCTCGTATATCATAAAGTAACATTTTTAGACGATATTTTCTCGAAACTGATAGATGCTATTGAATTAAACTAGTGTGAAGTCTGTATTAGGGAAAAATTTGTCAAATTACTTGTTACAATTTGTTCTCCGTTTGAACATTTCCTACAAAGTAAAGGTATTCAGTCATAATTTTAGCACTGTCTTGAGAAAAATGCAGCAAGATCACTGAAATCCTGTGCATTAAATTGTATTTTGTTATTTTCAGTTTTGCCGATGGACGTTCGAGTCGATATGCTGGTGTCGAACATCTGGGCGATAGAAGAAGCACGAATGGTAATTACATATAGCAAGAGAGGATGAGGTTAAGAGAGTTTATCTCCCATACAGGCCCCAATCTCAATGTAATCCCTCTTAAGTTATTTCTAGATATAGCACCCAGTTCTCTCAATGATAAGCTACCACGTGCCTTGTGTAGTTGGGTGTGAAGCTACTTCCGCCCTCCACGTCCTAAGATTTCTCAAACGGCCACTGATCTAAAAATAACTTGTGACAGATTGGTGGATTCATTCTCTTACTTTTCATCTTCTCTTATATAAAGTTGACTCTTCGGAGACGTTTTTGTCAGTTTTTAAAACGAAGGTAAGAGCTGTAAAAGAAAATTGCTCGATTTAACTTCCATTTCCTGCAGAGATGCAGGCATAGTAAGGAAAATTGTTTCATATTAGTACCGTGAATACCAATGTACTACTTATAACATTATGTTTTATGAAAATTTTTTACTCGACTTATTAACAAATTTTAAATACGTTTTCTGTCAGGATTTTACCATCGACATCTACCTTCGCCAATACTGGGAGGATCCCCGCCTATCCTTTCCAGAGAACGAGATACAGAAAACGTTGACATTAAATCGACAAACAATAGAAGAGATTTGGGTTCCAAGTACGTACTTTTTCAACGCTAAGAAAGCTTACTTCCATGATGTCACAACGGACAATTACTTACTCCAAATTCAACCTGACGGAAACATATTCTATAGCGTGAGGTGAGAAGCCTTTTTTGTGTCAACTGAGTGGTAACATGGTTCCAGTTATATAATAATTACAACTGGAAAAATAGCTTTTGTCCCTTCATTCCGTAACTACAGTCAAACTAAAAAGAGCATATAATTTCCTGTGAATAATTACTACGCATTTATAACTGATAGACTCGTTTCTCTCTTCACGTTAGACTAACAGTGACAATGGCCTGTAAACTCAACCTTCAGATGTTTCCACATGACGTACAAACCTGTACCGTGATGCTGGAGTCTTGTAAGTACAACCGTTTCTTTGCCTCTCGACTACCAACAATTCAAGCAGTTGCAATAAAGGGAAATCAGTAAACTTAACGTTCAGCAAATGTATTTGATAGGAATGCTTCAATCTGCAGAACGCATCTTCCACGTCTTGTTTAGAATACGTCTAAAATTACAGACCTTGCTTGGCCTAACTTGCAATTTCTCACTCTTAAACATTCTCGGGTTTGGGGAGCGGAGGGGGGGGGGGGGGAAGATATTTGTGTCGGGGGTCAGGGTAGAATCAAAGTGAGTCTACCCTAGCTGGTAGATCCGAGATTTTCGTAGACTTGAAGGAATGACTTCATTTACCTTTCCTCGCCTTCCACATTGTCGCGAGACACTATATAATAATATTTGTGTCTTTTACAGATGGTTATCAAGCCACAGATGTCTATTACAAATGGAATTCACGAAATTCCACAGGTGACGTAGTGTACATTGCAGAGGACCTGGAGATGCCTCAGTTTATGATCACCAAAGTGGAACTGGAAGAGAGGACCAATATCTACAATATCGGTTTGTCAAGGATTGTTGTGGAAAGGAGCGTAATGAATATACGACAATTGGTGAAAGAAACGTATATTTTTTTTGTCTGTTTGAAGATATTTAGAGTACGGTTGATGTTATTTTGTTTTGTTTCAGGGCCTCACTCTGCGCTAGTCGCAAAGTTCACGTTTCACCGTCGCCTTGGTTACTACATGATCCAAACATACATCCCGTCGATGTTAACGGTGACAATATCCTGGTTCTCCTTCTGGATTTCGCCAGATTCGCCACCAGCCCGCGTGGGACTGGGTATCACAACAGTGTTGACGATGATCACGATTTCAAACAGTGCGCGTGCGCCGCTTCCTAAGGTTTCCTACACCAAGGCCATTGATTGGTTCCTTCTCATGTGCTTGGTTTACGTGTTCGGTGCGCTCATGGAGTATGCAATTGTGAACTTTTACTCGTGTAAAGTTCAGTACAAGAGACAGAAAGACTCAAGAAAAGCTGAAAAAGAGGTTAGTATATAGGAGCTACCAAGACTGCAAAATCTAGGGCGATCAAAACGTTATTTCGGCTATTTAGAATATCGATACACGCCAATCAATCATAAAAATCACAAATATAAAATTGCTCACACTTAACTTATCGATTAATCGCTACTTCGCAGAAATTATTGTCACTTAAAATAGGGGGTGGCGAATGGTCCTTCCTAAACTCTGGGTCTCGCAAAATTTTAGTCGAATTTCACTGGTCTTGCAGTCTCGTTTTTTTAGCAGTTATGTGCGCCTCGCAGTCTCGACTTTTATACGAAGTTCTCTCGGAGTCTCGACTTTTTGCAAGGTTACGGATTTCGAAGTTCCGATTCGTTTGTTTGTTTTAATAAATGACGTCTTCTCGTCACTTGATACTGAATTTCAATAAAGCAACTTTCAAATTTCCGAGAAAAAGTTAATCCTAACTTCTGCCAAATTGTCTGAATTCAACAAAAAGCTACAAAACTTACCGCAACGTCATTTTGGCGCCAAAAAACAGTTATTTTGTTCCAGGATATCCTAACGTAGTGTGTTATAGTCGAATTCCCAGTTCCAGCTCGTTCGCAAAGGCTGGCTAAGAGGCTAAAAGGGGAATCAAGAAACGACACACAACCCACGATAGCTCATGATGAAACCCACGAAGTCGAAGAACTTATAAATTGTCCCCTGTGGAACTGTGTAAAGGCACAAGTATTTACGACAAAAGGCTCCTTTGTAAGACTTCTGTGCAAGCTCATTCTCGCTCATTCTTATAGCTCTCAACTAAATCTGGGACTCGAATTTTAAGAGTCTGAGCCCCTCGCGTTCGCATTCAAAACACTTTGAAGTCTCGGTCTCGCAATCTAAAAAGTCAATATGTCTCGGGCTCGTAAAGAAAAACGCTAGTCTCGCCGTCTCGCAAAGTCTCGCATTCACCCATTCACCACCCCTAAAAATTACAATTGGTATTAAAGGAGAAAATTGCTATTGTAATAGCTTGAAGCTTAAACACATGTTTTCCTGTTAGTTTTTAGAACAGGAATCTGAGAAAGAAGACAAAACCGGCTCGTATCTGAATGGCTCGCTCAAGAAAAGTGAAAGCAACGGAAGCTACAGGCTGGCTGTTGTCGTGTAAGTTTGAAGTTAGTGTATGTTCGAAGTAAATGTGTCGGACCATGCAGTTATTACAAACCTGTTTACAACGGGATTAATAGCTACTATTACATAGAAACTAGGTACAATGAATTGATACAATTGTCTTATCCATTACGTACGAAAGAACAACAGACTTCTGTAAGCCAAAAGAAAACTGCTTTTACTAACATAAGTGACATAGCGCACGCAGTGAACTGTTTTCTGTCTGGAAGCCAATTTAGATTACGTCATAGTGCCAACTACATGTCGCAGTTATGATAAAAAGTGTAAAATTAAACCCAACAGTTCTTTCAAGAAAAGGAATTTTGATTTCATGAAATTTTTATGTAACGACGTGTTATTTTTCGATAATGATGAGCATTAACATTCGTCTTTCTTTTCAGAGACAGCAAGAATCCATTTTTTCCTCGAGGGCAACTGAATAAAAAAAATCCTAAATTTAGATTTGCTCGCCGACCTCGACAAAAGGTAAGGGGCATAAGTAATGCAGGAAATGTTGTGTCGTCTTCAGTGCACTCAGAAGACATTTTCTACCAGGCTGTGCGATAATTTAAAGCAAAAATCGCTACAAAATAAACTGACAAGTGTTTAGTTGCACACAAGAGAGGTTGTACCACGTGCAGTTTTCAACAGGAAGCGAAAAACGTCTGTTTTCAAAGCGTCCTTTGCCTTGCATATTAAAAATGACTGTGGTAATTTTAAAAGTTTACAATGCTTTTTTTTATTATTATGTAATCTATCCCTTTTCCTTGAAACCCCGTTGTAAGGTTTCAAATGCCTTTCACGGCTTTGAACTCCAGCGCACGACCTCTTTTGTTCGTAGGATGTCAAGGCATATAGGATAAAACTAGACATGTTTTAACTGAAAGAAATTCACGATTCTGATGCACAGGACAGATTCGCCAACAGTTAGGTGATCCAGTGAAACAGGACATCTACTTTTCGCGTTTGTACATCTAATGTCTAAATTTTATTTTATGTTCCTTTTTTCACATTTACACAGGAAACAGATGACTTAGAAGAATGTGATTCTCAGCCTCCAAAGAAGCACCATCACTACTTCTGGGACCCTTATGAAACTGCCTTTATGACGTCAGAGCCTGCGTATACTGTGGACAAATACGCCAGGATTTACTTCCCTGTCACCTTCGCCGTGTTGAACTCTATATACTGGATTGTTTATGCGCCAGATAAAGTAATATTCTGAGCATGCGGGCGCTGAGGCGGAGGCGTTGTTTCAATCTCCCACGTCTTCACAGTGAACTCGGTCTGCATCGACCAAGAGGGATGATAGCAAGCCTAGAGACCTGGGGCATGCATGGCAAACAATACGTCACAAGGACCCCAGTCACTCGACTCTTTCATTGCCAAGCTGTTATAATTAGTTAGAGATCTCTCGATTCCGGTTTGTTGCATTCCCGCTAACCTCAAGAAATATAGTTTGAGATTTGCCTTTTGCCGAAATGCTGTGATCAAAGCTCAAATTAAACACGAAGAGAACACCGCCAACGTGACCACTGAACTAAATCACGTGACTGTCAGAGTGTTTCTTGGTTTCCAGAGTGGATCTTTATTCGTCTCACTTGCTACTTGACAATGTGTTGACAATGGCTGTGTGATAAGATGTTAACCAACTTTGGGAAATGAAAGAGAAAAAGTACTTTCACCAAATTGCCTCGATATGGCTGACCTGAATATTATTTCGTTTCTTCGGGAACTGCAGTACGGAATCACTAAAATGCATGTGAGAGACGAATAGGTATGATAAATACTGACAGAGATCCCTTTGAGAAAGCTTTTAATACAAAAAAAAATGAGAATTTATGAATAAGTTTAAAGAGAATTATTTAAAGATGAGATTATTTTATATTGATATCTAATATCCAATCAATAATAAACACAACTGTTAAGTAGCCTGCGAATATAATGCCGACGGTACTTCGTTTTCACACTACGTGAAACAAGATAAAATGAGCCCTGGTGGCTTGAGTTTCGAAGAACTGAAGTTCAATTATCAGTGAAAGAGATCTTCTATCTTTTAACACCAGATGATTATCAAATACAGAGAAATGCTGAGATTTTACGACGGTCCGTCTCTGGTTCTGACCTTGTTAGACATGAGTGGTATTTAATGGTAAATCAATTTCTTTTTTGAAATTAATTTACAATATTTGTTCAATTTTTTCTCAAAACCACTCACACAGAACCTGACTGCTATTGTACAAAAAAATTAAAGAATCTTTCAGCTATCTGTAATATGTCTGATAAATATTTGCAGGTTTAGCTAGAATTTAAAGTGACAACATTTTCTGGAAAAAAGAACAGATTTATCGTCTCATCAGTAAATAAAAACCTGTTTACAACCAATGTTTTCGGAGTGTTTCGCAAGGTTTACTAGCTATAGCTTAAATATATGTCCATCATCAGTCTTTTTGTCAGCTCATTATACCACTTATAACCTCATCCATTCTCCCGATATAAGCCTCCATAATTATAAGCCCACCCAAAACCCTTACAGGAGGACTTACAATCGGCTTTTAAGGTATATTTCTTTTGCATGCTTGCTTTCTTCATGTACTTGAGCTCGATTTCTCCATGGTTTATGTTATGTCGCCATGTTACGTCTTCAATACGTCAGTACACGTATACATTATCAGATATGCATGTAGACAAAATCTAAACATATCAAAAGAGCCTACCAATTCTGGAAAACAAACAATACCTTACACAGTGACTATTCTCTGAGACAATATCCCCACTTGCCTTATCGCATTATAATAATAATAATAATAATAATAGTAATAATAATAATAGTAATAATAATAACAATAATAATAGAGCGGTTATCAATTGAGTGTCGAAAGTAATTAGACAATTACTTTGGTTTTGGTTTTGGCTTTGCTACGGTTTGAGATTGGCTGAGTAGTCTAATTGGTAAGTAATTGGTTTGGTTTTGGTTTTACGACACTCGATTGAAAACCGCTCTAATAATAATAATAATAATAATAATAATAATAAAAATAATCATAATAATAATCATCATCATCATAATAATCATAATAATCATAATAATCATAATAATAATAATAGAGCGGTTTTCAATCGAGTGTCGTAAAACCAAACCAAACCAATTACTTACCAAGTAGACTACTCAGCCAATCTCAAACCATAGTAAAACCAAAACCAAAACCAAAGTAATTGTCTAATTACTTTCGACACTCAATTGAACACCGCTCTAATAACAATAATAACAATAATAATAATAATAATAATAATAACAAAATAAATAATAAACTGATATTTTAAGAGGAGGCCTCCAATCACCTAGAGGTGGTTTGTAGGAGGGTACTCTAAAAAATAAAAGTCTAAAATATACATTAAGTGTCTAAAATACAAAAGTAATAAAAACTAAAAACGTAATACTAAAACTTAGCTTTAAAACTAGAACTAGGATTAAAAATCTACCGCTAACTAAGGTTAAAAATGGTGAACTAAAAACTGTTTCAGTTTGTATTTAAAAATCCTTTTTGGTGCGAGTTTCTTTCTTTCTTTATATTTACTGTCTCAACTGCATTCTTAAAACTCTTTTCTTAACAGTTCTGTATTCTCTTTACTATCTATAGAACATTATAATAACTGACGACTGACTAGAAAACGTTCGGGTTACTACAGTCTCCAGACTCAGATTGTTTTTTTTTTTTTTTGTCCTTCCGTTTATATGTTTTATAAAACTATCAATGCACGAGTGAATGAATACAGTTGTAGAATTGGGTATACTCAATGGAAAATAAGGAGTAAAGTGCAAATAAACACGGCTTTTGTGGCTGATAATACACGCAGCCAAGTGAGAGGTACTTTGTCCTTGATATTTTTTCGCAACATGGCGACTTCTAGAATAGCCATTGATTATACGTAGTCAGAAACATTAAACACAAGACCAATCAGAGAACGTTTCCAAAAGATGTTTATGTCAACCTTTATTCCAAGGAAAACTCCTTAATCGTTATAGCTAAATAAATAGTGATCAGTATTCCTGAACAGACTTTATACACCTGTATATAATAACTATTTTTGTTATGTTCATAGCTTAGAGCTTCATTTAATATTAACAAAATAAAACTTTTGAATCAAGTAACCTGTATACTTTAACCACATAATACCAAAACAAAATAACTACGGGTATGATTAATTCAGATAATAAGTTCTAGTTAAGATTTCTGATACCTTTCGGAAATCTACTTTTTTGTGTAAATTTCCAAACTTGAAACACAAAACGAAAATGAGATTACTTCTTAATTTTCAATTGCTAAAATTCTTTCTAGCTGTATCAAAATTCAACGACCGAAATTGTAAACAGAATTTTTACAATTACTTTTATCGCTTTCTCGATTATGGTTTAGAAGTATAATCATATAAAGTAATAAAATTAAACTGTCGAACTGTTGACAAACAGGTTTGGACTCTTTAAATTTTAACATACGATCAAGAGGAACTATTGTCAATGAAATACGTTCTGCTATATAACTTTATTGTTAATATAATTAATATTTTGTAATGATAAGATCTCATACAAATTATTCGATGGTAGGCGGTATACAACATCGAGATGCTAGCAAAGAAAGCAAATGTAATTCCACTTTGCTAGGATATCTTAAGTACATAACTATGCATAAACAGAAATGGGATGTACAATGTTGCTAATGTAAGAGATATGGATGTACAAAAAACACGCAGTTAATAATAACCATTTCTTAAATTAATACTTGATTTAAGTAAAAAGCTGACAACGTTTCATAAAAGTTGACGATTTTTAGGACAATTTTAAAAACAAACATTTCTAAAGGCAGAGCCACAGTAAAACAACACAAAAACTTAAATGGTTTCATTTGAATGGTTACACACTAGGCAGTCATGTCTTTTATTACCGACGTCTACAAAATAAAGAAAAACAGTGGCACAAAAAAGTACTGCACAATTATTAGGGTTTCTTTCTGGTTTGGTTGACTAATTCAAGCCACAAAAAAACGTACTTTTTCTACATTTATTAAGTATCCTAAAAGTTAACTTACATATAAACCGCCATCCGAATATGTTTTTTTTTTTTTTAATTTACTCTAAAGGCTATGCGTCTTTCTCAAGAAGTTTTTCTTTCATAGTTCTATGATTAAATCTTTAATCCTGAACATCTTCCAAAGGACGATACGACGGCAAACCAACCTTAGCAACAATAGTCAAACAATACTCTTTTTAACAGTACAAATCACTGAATGGCCAGCATCACAGTGTAGAAAATAATTGAATCAAAGTGTAAAAAATAATTGATACAACCATTGTTCCTATTTCAAATCCGCCTCAGTTTTCTTTTAGTCCAGTCTTCGATGTCTCCGATGCCATTGACACGATTCTTAGAAAACTTTCTTTCTTTAATGCCACGCCATACTTTAACTTTTGCTATGAACTAGCCAGTAAATGCAATTAAATGCGAAAAACGTGAGAGGAAACCCAATTCGAGAGCACCTGTCAATAATGAGCGGATCACCAATCATGTGCCATTTCGTATTCTCGGATTTTTCCGGAAACGTTTTCGTGTCTGCGCCAAGTGAGTCTGTTTCAGCATGACTGTACACTCGCTTCAGGGCGGCTCCCCGTCGAGGAGAACACTTTGGACCAAACATGGACAGCAGTTCTCTTGTTTCGTCCCTTTCCTTAGGTAAAAATAGTACACGCAATTATAAAGAAAAGCGTAACTGGATGAAATGATCTTACCTACTGAATTTCATAATTGCTACTCTCTTCACTGCTCCTATTACGCGTGGTATATTTTTTCATGTACATTCAACGAATTTGTTATTACTAAACAATATTTCTTACTGTAGTGTTATTTTGATCATTTAAAATCTCACTTATTCATCCAGCAAGTAAATCATAGCCTCATATTGACAAACGACTTTTATAAAATGATGTGTCTAGAGGTAAGTGCGAACTGTGGATGGTATGAAGAAAACAGCAACAATGCATGGCTCGCTTTATTTGAGCAACTGCAAAGAAACCTGAAAAGGCTGCAGTCTTCAATATCACTGAAAGAAATAAAACGTTCTCACCTTCGAGCACAATTCGCCGTTCGTTAAAGCCTTTTTCTTGTTTTTATTCCTAACGTTGATCATAAAAGCTATAAACGTGTACTCCAAAATGGACCCAAAAACAAAGATAAGGCACAGGAGTAAATACCAGTCTATTGCTTTCACGTAGCTCACTTTCGGGAGTGACGCACGTGCACTGGAAATGAGTGTCGTCATCGTAAGAACAGTCGTGATTCCCAAAGCTACGCGCGCAGGCGCAGTATCCGGGTTAATCCAGAACGATATCCAGCTAATGATGACGATGATGGTGGATGGCACGTAAGTGTCAATCAAAAAGTAGCCAATACGGCGCTTCATCTTGAAAATGGCTATCAAGGAAGAGTGGTTACCTAGGGCGACAAAAAAAACTTACAGTCTCTGTTTGTCACAGAAGAGAATAAATGAATAAGATTAGAAGGATTGCCTCTGTAAACCTAAATTCCTTACTAAATTAGTTTTTCATACAAGATGCCTTTGAGCGCAAGGTGTTTTCCCAGAAATGGCCGGGACCAATATTCCCATGAGTGGCTCTATGAATTGAAACCCTGAAAACCGACGATGTCTCAGCGAGACCACCCGCTCATCACGTCCAGACAGACCTGATATCAAACGCGCGACTGTGGCCCTAGAATGGAGTTGCATTCCACACCACAGCGAAAGAATAATAATACAAGATATTGGTACTCTGTAATGTCACCGTTGTTGGTATAATTACCTATATTGTATTTGTTTATTGCTGATGTTTTCTCCACACTGGCCAACTCAAACTGAGGAAGCTCCACTTCATTGTTGACATAAATGGCTGAGGTGTTGTCGTCTCTGGGGTTCCACGCGTACCACACATCTGTTGTTTGATATCCATCTAAAGTGAGTGGTGAATATTAATCTACTGAGAATCGCAAAGAAAGTGTCTGGAAGTAAAGAATTTGAATAGCGGGATTGCAAAAGTTAAACAAATGTGCCGAATTCCCCATTGATAATTATATGTATTTTCGTCAGAGTTGAACAAATTTTCAAAAAAATGATGGATATCTCACTTTTTGACAGAAAATGACACAGTTTTGTGACAATACTTACAACTCTCTAGGGCTAATGAGCATATCTGGGTGTCATGAGGGAATCTACGCAAATCCAGCGTACATGAAGTAGTTATTGTGAGTCTGAAAAAAAAAAAGAAAAAAATTAATTGTAACTAGCAATTCAGAGACTTGGCAAGTTGCTGCATCTACGAAAGTTCCTGATCCATTCTTTTACTGTGCAACGTGGCACTGAACTCTCTTCGCAGATGTTTTTTAAACGTTGTAAAAAGTTGCACCTTATCATGTTTACTACAGTTCAATAACAAAAAATGGGGTCACCGAGCTCGATTTTGAGTTATAAGCACTTAAAGCTCAAATTAAGGGTGTTTTCAACAGGTTGTATTGTTTCTATGGTAACCTGTTATATAAAAAGGATGGCCGCACCTTGTTAAGCAATATTAACGGTTGGGCATTTGTGTGATACAATTATTGTAGCATCACTTGTGGTACGATTCATCCTTTAAAGTAGAGCTGTTAGAAAAGTGCTGTAAACTATTGCCAGCCTTCTTGACTCACCGCACACTGTAGAAGATGCTTCCGTTAGGCCGAATCTGTAGCAGATAATTCTCCGTGGTCACGTCATGGAAATACGCTTTCTTGGTCTTTAAGAAGTAAGTGCTTGGTATCCATATCTGTTTGTTAATGTTGCTACTTAGTGTCAGGACTGGATCAGAGGTCAGACCAGCAAAAGCTAAGCGTTCATCCCTCCAGTACTGGCGCAGGTAAATGTCAATTGTGAAGTCCTTTAAACAATCAGCATACAGAACACGGCTGTTTAGCTTTGGTTAACGTTTTGTTTTGCTTTGTTTTGTTTTGTTTTGGGTTTGTAGTGTCGTAACGGATTTGGCATGAACATGAAAGAGGAAATTGCAGTCTTCACACCAAACTGTACCCCATTCTATTTCGACTGCAAATATGAATTCAGGGGCAAACGAACTCTTGGAGTGAGCTCCTCACTAAAAAAACTGCTACTAATATTGCCTTGGTAAAGCTACAACATCGCTAATCATTGTGTTTAATTAAGTAGGTAGAGAGTAACTCTTACCATTTTAACTTCTTCCATGGCCCAGATATTGGCAACGTACATGTCAACTCGCACTTCGGCTGGAGAACCTAAATAAGAAAGATGTGTTTGATTTACTAAGTTGTGACTGTGTTGTGAAAGGTTAACAAAACGCATTTGAATGTTCGAGAAAGACGGATTGAGATTAGGTTTCTTATATCTTTGCAGGCCTGCAGAAGCCATCGTTTACATGATAATAGCTTTAGGAATGACCCAATTTTAAAAGTTTGTGAAGTACGGACAACTCTTGATGGGGCAGGAAAGTTACAAAATAACACTTAAAGGAGCTCAGTCACGGTATTTTGATCAAGTGCAAAATTACCTTTAAATTGAACAAAATCTGAAAATAGCAGTTCACCAAGATAGAAAAATGCCAAAGAGAAAATAACAAACCATAAAGGAACAAGGATGGTTAAGGATGGAGAAGATTGACACGGATTGCGCAAACCGTGACGTAGCTCCTTAAAATACTAACTGGAGTTACCTCTCTTCCTCTTCCTGTATGCATTATGACTAAGCTTCGATTGACAGGTACGCTATTCAGACCTTAGATGACAACTTGTCTTGGTACTAAATTACTCACCCTTCACACCAGGTCTGATTCTTTTGTCGTAGTCTTTCAAAAGGGTTTCCACTATCCAGGTGGAGTTTTCGTAAGCCTTGAACGACCTGTTATGACTAGAAGATACAACAGTAAGATAACGCGATTGTTCGCCAAGGATAAAACAAAGCTTTAGATGTCATTCCTGCTTCCAGTTATAGGTCGTTTTCACTAACTAGGCTGGCACCCATGCAGATTTGTTGGAATAAAAGAAAGTTTTTACATAAGAAAAGAGTTTAACTCCCACAGGATTGGTTTGGTACACCAACATGGCCGCCGTTTCATTGTTTTAGAACACCAATATGGCTGCCGTGACGTCACCTGAAAACGCTCTATACCCTGGAGCAAGATTCAGCTATAACCTACAGCAGGATTCAAACCGGCGGCGGATTCTTACCTTTCTTCGTTCACAAGAGAACGTCTTTTCATCAATGACAGACAGAATATTACGAAAAGTGATTGCTTCTATCACTCGCTCTATCTGAATGTTCTCGTGTTCCAGACTTTTACTTTGCTTGGAAGCAAACCTAATAAACGAGGGTGGTTACGCGGAACCCACCCACAACCTTTGTTCTGTGAGCTCAGTTTGTTAATTTACTTCAAAATAGTCAAGGAGATTAAACCGCCCTTGCTGATAACCACCCATCAGAAACATTTAAATTCCTTCAGAATTAAATCAGCTCACGTTTCATTAATTCAAGTTTTGACACGGCTTCGCATTTGTGAAATTGATGTAATTGAGATAAATTTAAAATTCCTAGCCATTATTGAGGATTGCCTCTTGTTTCTAACACGTTGAAAAACAAAACTATGTCGACGAAATGCTTGGTAACTGCAGAGCGTTAATTTCAGGTGCGAAAAGACCTAACAATGAAAAATAACAATTCCGCTCTTTCATGTTTTTAACTTTTTAATTCTAAAGACTGTGAACACACTTAGGCCCCACCCACACCATACCGGAGAAATTTGAAAACGTAGCTTTATTTCTGCGGTAAGGCCTAACCGTCCACACTAATCCGTCACGAAAACGGAGCTTTTCGAAAACGCTCTTTAAACCGGTGGAATTTGAAAACGCCGGCTTTTTGTTTTCGTGTGGACGGAAAACATGTTAAAAACAGAGCTATTCCAAACTGATGGAGTCACAATAATCATGTATATTCCGTTAACTAGTTTTCCTCAAACACAAATCCAAAATGACCGGTAATTTTTGGGGGTTTTTAAAATCGCCCGGCGCCTGAGTGTGGATGGAAAACAATTGATTCTTTTCCAGGGTTAAAACTCCGTTTTCAAATTCCTCCGGCTCAGTGTGCACGGGGCGTCAGTAAGATGACCGGTAAGAGGTATTCAAACAAATGTCAACTTGTGACCTACATGTAGATATGAAACCAAATCCTCGAAACCAACATTACAAGAACCACACAGGCATTTGACAAGGAGACATTTCTAGCTTGGAAAGTTACATCTACGCAGTTCCAGCTTGAGGCCATCTTTAGAAACCGATACACGTGAAAACATGGACAACAGTTTACCGTGCAAATATGTCCTTCACAAGATCGAGTTCATTCGCTACCAATTTATATTTACCACTGTACGTAGACAGATGAAAGCGATCCTTGTCATTATCTTTACTACACAGACAATTAACAAAAAGAAAACAATAAAAGCAGCCATGCATATGAAACATCTTAAGCTGTAAATTGGTTGCGAATTATTTAAAACACAATGCGTCGAACATAACTGTTTTTCAACAAATACTGACTGCATGCAATTGAAAATAAAAATATTGTCCCTTAAGAAGGCTTCTATACAAACAGACTGCCAAAGAATTAAATTGTCTTTAAGATTTCTAACTTCAGAACACCCTTTTTACTGGGAACTGCGATAAAAGGGAAGTTTCACTTTGGTTCTGTGAAGAGCAGTTTAATTGATTTAAACGCACAACAAACTCCCGTGATTGCAGGATTTGCCGGCCACGACATCTTTTGGGCCTTTTAAATACGTCTTCTCCAAACAGGTTCGTCGTCACATTTTTCCTTTTTGTGGAAAATAAGTAATTTTAACATTCGTCAAACCTGTGAAATGTTTCTGCGGTGTTAATTTTGGTAATGAATACCGCGAGGTGGTCACAATTCACTGAGACAATAGATTCCATAGCGACATGTCTTCGCAATAGCATAATCTAAATTGATCAATCTTTGACCCAGCTGAGTTTCCATGTCTTGTTAAATCTAGATTCTGAACCCACCTAAAAATACAACAACGTAGCGTTCTACCAGCAGCTTAGGAACCACAATCGGGTAATCTGTAACGTCAAGTTTTTCTCAAACTGGAAAGCGTTAACTATAATAAAAATACATTTAAACACTGGGTTCTTTTGCAAGGTGAAATCTGCAGTACCCAGGCAGATTGTAAGGGTAACGTACGAGTTACAAACATTACTTACCTGGAAAAGTTTGCAGAGAACTGTTCACATGAACAAACAAGAACGGCCATCAACATCAGCGCAGTTTGTAGTCCGTCATTTTTGTTTAACATTCTCGTAGAATTAGCGATACCGGTGACTTAGCTTTACTGCACTGAAAGAAGACCATATAAAGTGAAACAGAAGTGACATTCGAGTCAACAGGGATTTCACAAAGTAGTAAGCTCTTGGATTTGTAACGTAAAACGTAATAATGTTTGGAGCTTTGACGGTCTGCACCAGAATTCCTTTCGTATAAACATCTTTGTTATGGAAAATTCAAAGTTCCTTTGATGTTCCATGTCAAAAATTTGCACATGAATGAATTGTACTAATGAAGAAGAGAATTTGAAAGTATAAAGTAAGCAATTATACACGTGGCGCTAAATAAGGTAAACCTTCATGTAATGTATAAGAACATATTTTAAAGAATATCGAAAAAAAGGTTTTGTTTTAAAGGACTTTCTGAATAATATTTACCTTTAAACTTTAAAAGTAGGAGTTAAAGTTGTGCGTTTCTACCTAAATTTAAATTAAACCTTAATATTCTTTCTTTTTAACCAAGGTGTGGCAGCGATCTTTCCTCTTAAGAAAAAAAAAATAACTCAACACAACAGAAGAAATATTATAAAGAAACTTGGAAAAGAATGAAACAAATAAAAAAAGAGAGTAAAGAACCTTAAACGAAGACTTTTCCTGCGATACATTCCTTGTAAATTCGGAATTGTCAAAACCTTTCCTGTCTGCTGTCTTAATTAATGAACAACATTTTTGTTGACGTTGAGTGCCATTGAACAGATTCGGTTGAAATTCTGCTTAGATAACTGAATGGCAAGGAAGTGCGTGACGCTTACGATCGGAACACTTCCCTGTTTCGAGAAAGAAACTGAATCTTGTGATGAGTAGGAAATTTTTAAGAAGCTACCTTAGCACCATCGGAATCCTGTTTCAAAACATCGTTCGATTCCTATAACGAGCACAAAATGATTTTTAAGTCGTACAATTAAATCGTGCGAGTCTACAAAGAAAAAAACAAATAAAATACTGCTGTTCATTCCAGTTTTACCCCCAAAACATCACTGTGGACAATGAGAGAAGAAACAACAAAACGCTTTCAGACGGCTACAGAGACATCTGAAAGCTATTAGTGAAATCTCGAGACAAGCCTTCCCATGGAGACTTCAAAACGTTAGCTCATGCATGCCAAACTAGATAAATGCCAAAAAAAAAAAGAATTTGTTTCAAAAAAAAAAGGAAAAACAATTGCTTACCGCGACCTTGCCGATTTTGATGGCTTCTGAGATCACAAACACTAGACCTAGCCATTCTCGTCCATTTAAAGGGCTATTTAGACACAGAATGACGTGCAGATCTCCCTGGGAAGAGGTTTAGATTGCCTATGTTTTTTTCGCCGTAGGGGGGATTCAAATTTACTTCGTCAGCCTGAAATTCCTGGCGAAAAGCTCTTTGTCAACCTAATCAATTTTGCATGAGCAAACTACCGGCGTCCATGTGAAAAGAATAACAGATCATTTACATGGGACATTACCACTGGCAGACCCTTGCTGAAGTCACTGTTTACATCACACATTTCAAATATTCAGACAGTACAACACGAATAAAAATAAACAGCATACATAATTTAGAACTTAGCTATGATAGGAGACTGGGTAAAATCTCTCAAATGATAGATTCAACATTGGCAACATTAGCAATCCTTGCAACCTATGTAAATTTAAATTAAACAAGAAATTTCTTGTTCGACATTCAACGTATTTCCCTCATATTCTGCACGGTAACTAAATACCAAAGTCCCTAACAATTTATCGTATCTTTATATAAGTTTGCGGGACAAAACTTAAGTTTTGATAAATATATGCGAAAGAGATAAACAAAAACGCAGATGTAAATGATATCGCCTTGTATGACATAAATAATATATGTTCCTAAGTAAAAATAGTTTCAAAACATCTTAAACAAGTAGATATCCTGAGGACAAAATTCTGGCAAAAGCGAATGCGTGGGGAATAAATTGACACCAGAGAGTTCTAAAGGAGATTGTAATATAACATTCCAAATTTGATGTTAAAATTAAACTACTCTGCTGGAGTCCTGCTGCTATAAAATGGTGAGGTCGTTTTAATCAAATCAATATTTTCCAGCTCAAGAAGCGTCTTATTTTATAAAAGGTCTGTGGGGTACCTCACGTACAAATCTTGACATAACAAAACCTGACTGCCTGAAAATTTTAAATAGAGATTTCGGATTACTCTTACAATAGCTTCTCGCGGTGTTACATAAAATTATAAGCGAGGAAAAACACTCAAAACAACGCTAAAGAAGCCAAAATTATCCGTGACGTCTAAAGCCCCTAAAGAATTGAGAAATTGAGAATTTTAAGAGTCACATCACAAAAGCAGGGGTTAAGTTCATTACCGGGCATATGGTTACATTTCCGTATCGAGTTGTGAACCGACGTGTTCGCCAAAAAATATTTAGAGTTTCTGTCTGCATTCAAAGTGATGGGTATTAATTACTAATCTCCAAACAGCGGTTACTGATTAATACAGCAACACCTCATACTGCAAACTTTGGCCTGAGTGCTATCGCTTTTAAAATTTCCAAAACAAATTTATTTCAAGACACAGCATATGCAAATTTAAGTTCAATTAGAAAAGATATGAAGTGAAAGATGGTAAAAAGTGAAAACGTCCTTATACGCGAAGGCATGACAACTTAAGTGAAAGAGAGGCAGCAACATATATCACGATGGCAAATACTTTTTTTCTAACCATAGCATCAAAGACGAAGAAAATTATTTAGAAATAAAGCGACATTTTTTTGGCCAAATTTAAAAGGAGTGGTGATAATCAATTAGGTACTGATATAGATTTTTGTGAGATGTCGCTCCTTTCCTTTTTCCACTAAAGAGAAAAACAACATTTTCCAGTGGTATAAAAGCAATACTGCATCGCTACATTTCTTTGGTTCACAATTTCAAAGCTGAAATTGGAAAGCTTTTTTGATAAAATCCACAAATATATATTAGTACCATTGCATTTCATTCGTTATATAGTCTGTATGAATAATGTAATACAAACAAGAGAAGGTAAAATTAAAAACCTTCAACCACCACAATGAAGGAGAAAGAACACTGAACCGTTTTTTTTATTATTATTATTATTTTGATTATAGAAGTACGCTTTCAAATAAACTTTAACTTTGAATTTTGGGTTAGTTTAGTGTGAGATTTTTATTTCCTAGAAAAATAATAATGAATAAACCATACCACGATTACAGTGAACTTTTATCACAGACCACTTTACAACCCGTACATATCTTAAAAAGTCCAACACATGGCAAAATAAATAACATGAAAACCTCTCGTGCCATAAGCATAGAAAATTTACGGGAGAACGAACTTGATGTTCGCAAATGTAATTTGCTGACGCAAAATGTTATAAATAACTTGGTGAGAAATATTTTGTTAAAATCTGCTCGTGGTAAAACCTACTCCTCAGCTGACCTCTAATTCCGTAATATCTACAAGCTAGAGGCATTAGCGAAGGGAAATCTACGATTGAAATAAATAATCTAAAAGTTTCACTAACCTTTTACGAATCAGGCAGAGTTCACGCTGCACTCCATAAAGTGATTCCACGACAGGGAACCACAAGCTTCTGTTAAGCCCACGAATTTTAAATATTTTGAACTATTTGCTTTGTGTTCGATTGTGTGTCCACAACTAAAGTCGCTCTTACAGAAATCTGACTTCAATCTTCCGACTAATCAGCCGGTGATAGCATAGTAGCCTCTGAAAAAGTGAGATGATTTCAAGAGTTTTAATTATTGCTGAACCACTTGCGTGGGCAATTGGCTAACAGTTTTATCACTTCCTTATGGAAATGAGGCCTGGATTACATATCTTCATAAAGACCGTCGCAGTGTCTTAGAGGAATTAAACTAAGAAAGCAAAAAAACCAAGAGATTTTCATCCCTTTTGCACTTTAATTAAAGGTGCTTTAACCTGCTGTATCGCAATGTAAACTCATCATCCTAAGGGCTTAGCATTTCGATGACTATAGAAAGACAAAGAGCTAAAGCAGCGAATCCTGACGATCAGAAAAAAAGTTCCCTTTAACAAGAGAAACAAATTTAATACCATTTCTGGTGAACAGAATAATGAAAGTTTTAAACGAGGTTAACTTTGTTGGTTTTAGATAGCTTTCCCGCATTATTAACATTGTATTAAGCTCAAAGCAAACAGGCAATTGATGTTGTCTTTTTAATAACCTTCATTGAGAAAGCTCTTTATCTCACCACTGCCAAAATTAAAAAACTGTGTTGGTTTATAATTCGAAAGCTCCTGTATTCATGCATGAGTGTTTCCGATGTTTTGGTTCGACCACCCAGTGACAAAAGCTAACAAGAGAATCTTATCTTTTTTTCGTGCATGCGCAATACGTTAAATACGTTGTGTAAGCATCACAAAGGCTTATTTCACAAAAATAGTAGTGGTTACAACGAATGTTAAAAGCGATACAAGATACATTGTCAGTGGATGGAATGAGGTTTTATCCATTTCCTGTAATTATTCTTTTATTCAAATCTTCCAATAAAATTGATCGCGGCATTCTACAATCGTTACTTGTCCCTTCCAAGCTAAAACAAACACCAGTAACAAAACCTCCATTGTTAGACAAATGAAGCATTGAGAGACCTTCTGAAGTACAACAAAGTTGTCTCTCAATTGACCAATCTTTTCTTGGTCGATGTTTTTCTAACAAACCACAGCAGATTTTATCGCCAGGATTAAAAAAAGAATACACGACAGACTCGGTATTCAATGAAGTATTTCAAATGAACAATGTCATTCTTAATTTAATATTTCACACCAGATAGTCACATGAATGTTCTCATACAGGAATTTTTAATTTCGTTTGGTTATCACCTACCTTTCGTCGCTACGGATACTCTTAAAATAAACATTGGTGGCTCATTAGGAACGTCAAAAAATGGAGACATGCATGTAGCACACGAGCAAAAGAAAAAAAGGTATCTTTTTGGCATTAGGAAAAACTATGCTTTTGCAAAAAGTTCAGCCAAACCTTAGCTAGTGGTTGCGTGGCGAGCAATTAGGCAACATTGGCAAATCGGTCAAATGAAAGGAACTCATCTTGATATAGAAACACTGTATTGTTTCACTTTTCTTAACTAGTACTAACACTGACTAACACTGGAATAAATGATCCTCATCTGGATAAGTTTCTTTGCATGTTAAACAGACTCAAGTGAAAAATAGCGCCTGTCAAAACATGTAACTTAGTTCCTACATGTTCGTCGATTTAACAAATTGACGTCAGTTTACTTATGCGTCTGTCCTCTTATTGATGATAAATTGCGTCATAACATTGCCAAAGTGGCTGTGGAACCACGAGCCGCAGGCGAACCCGCATTGATTTATCATCAATAAGAGGACAGACGCATTAAAAACTGACGTCAATTTGTTTTTTACAATAACAAGACCCCGAATTTGTCAAATGCCGGGAATAAATGAGGAAAAAAAACGCCGTAAACTTGCCATAAACAAAGATAAGTGAATTTTATTCAAAATGACGTGAACTTTGTCAATAAATTTTCTCACTTTTTGATTGGCTGCTTAAAAAAATCCATAAAATCTCATTGGTTAAAAATTTGACAGTTTGAGAGCTGAAAGTTGAGCTTGAAAGCTCGCATAAATTAAAATTTTATCCGTCTGTACTGTTATTGATGATAACAATGAGCCAATCAGCGCGAGAGAAATTAGACACTTATTCGCCGTAAAAATTAATTTTTTAAGCCTTTTTACGTGAGGTCACAGTTTTTTAAGGTTCCTTCAAATTTACACAGGTTATAGGTCGAGACAAGTCATCAGAAAAACGATTATCGTCCACCACAAGCAAAACAGGACTTATTTGTAACATCACCAAATCCATGAAAAAGGCAACCGCCTCAGACGATTGCACAGTACACTCATGTTTATCAATAAGAGCAGACACTGGAAGCCAACATATATATGATTCCGTGGTCATAGAAACCGTTGTCTTTTGTGTGATTCAACTAAATGAAATAAATAAATACATGAAAAAGCCCAAGTATTACCAAAAAACTAGGCACGATACTCAAAAATTTGTGGCACTGACAAAAAGGGGAATCCATAAGCCCAAAAATCCATAAACGCCAAAACCGAGAAGGGAAGTTGGTGATTCCGAACGCTGTAAATAAACTTAGAAAAATAACGCTAACAGAATTTTAGGTTAGATTAACCATTGAAAAAGACGTAACAAGCTGAAAAACATGCTTAATTTGAACAAATTGATAATTCTAGTTTCTACATGCACAATACGTTGATGGTACAAACGTATCTGGTTGTGACATGCCCACTGTGGCAATACATATGGGTTATTGACCAAGTGTGAGGTCAAGATGGCTGGATATTGGCCAAGTTCTTTTTTGCGTGTTTACGGACCCAGACGGAGTCGAGGTCCATAAACTCGCAAAAAAAAGAACGAGACCAATATCGAGCCATCTTGACCAAACAAGCTTGGCCAATAAAAGATTTATTATACGGCTTTCGGGGAAATTTTTCTTGCGGGAAACGGCGGGTAGTCCCGAGCGGGAAAGATAGCTCCATCTTGCCCGCTCGGGTATACAGTCACAGCGCAGGATTTGATTCATCTTGCCCGCTCGCGAAGCTAGCCATATAATAAAGGTTTCTAATGCTTCGCCCGCCAAGTCCTGCCTTGACTGTTGTTTACCGTTTGATTCTACCTCAACTACATGCAAAAACAAATAGGTCAATGACTCAAAAAATAATGACAAAAAAAAAAAAAGATTTGTTTCTTGTACACGGCCTCACAAGCTTCGAGCTTTAAAACATAATCGCAAATTAATACTGTCGCTTCTACCTTATGTTTTACCTTTTATTCAGGGCACAGTTAGTTTGCGGTATGTTAACGTTTTTAAATATGGCATTTGTTAATGGAAAATGCCTCCCGAGAGGCTCGAAAGAGAAAATAAGTAAACAGTTTATGTTACGTCCGCAAACCAACAGAAATACTGTAATAGAGGGCTATTTGTATCATGTCAGTTTACCTTTAAATGGATGAATTCGCACTCCGTGTTGTATTATCCTCCTCTTTTCACATGAAGACCGATCAATATATGAATAACGGAGTGTGTTAGCAATTCAGACGTACATCTATCAGATGCCGATTACACCACCAACAGGGAGGCTACATTAATTTGACCTGACTGATCACGAAATAGCCAAAACTAGAAATAACCGAAAAAAATAGTACAAAATCGGTACAAAAAGAAAAACAAAAAAATAATAATGATAAAGAAAAATTGCAGCTTTGACACTTGGAAAAGAAATTTAGGTCATTCACTTACCGCAGTAATCACGAATTGTTCTTTTTTTAAGAATACTTCTATTAGAAACTTTCTAATCCTAATAATAGCTCAACATAGCAGCAGGAAACATAAACAGTGGATAAAAAAAACTCATTTCGTGAACACAGGCCGCACTCCACGCTTTTTCTCAGAAGCATTTCATGTAACAATCATCTATGTCTTCTTCAATGGAAAAAACCTTTCATGATAACATTGTGATTTTATGAGCCGACCTAGAGTTTGATTAGGTCTTCAACTAGCATGTTTGCGAAAAACAGACGAATCTTCTTATTTCATATCTATATATATATATTTTCCATCATTGTGATATTTTTTACAAATCAGCGGGATAACCACCAATGTTTTAATACTTACTGTATGAAAGCTTTTAATTATATGAAAATTACTCTGTACAATGACTGTAAAAATGGAGACATTTTAGAACTGCGCAGAGGAGAGCCCCGAGAGAAAACAATGTAAACGACACGCCACCTTTGAAAAAATAAGGTACGAACATAATTGTTACTGAATGATGTTAAAGGTTTTTAATCTAAAATGGAGGAGGATTAGAATAAATCACTTTGATGTTAATGCTGTTCGTTATTTCCACGGCGTCATCGTTTTGTCAGCCATGTCGTAGCGTCTTAATACTTCTGATGTACAGCTTCTTGATTTACCTTACCGTCATTTAAAAGTGGTAATTTACTGAAGAGTAGGTCAATAAGGAATCATATCTACAATACAGCAATACCGTGATGCAAACATGTTTCAGTGTTCACCAACACCAGTAAATAATAATAGAAAAAACCGAGAGAGTGTTAAGCAGTAAAGGCGCAGAGAAGAATTTTCGACCAGAAAAAGAATATTCATTAGTTTAGTCATTCTAAAATTGTTTTCTAACTTTATGTCCCTGCTAAAAGTCAAAATAAAATATCCGTAATTAAAGATAAACGTGTTTTGCTTCGAAAAATGCGAGCAATTATTTAATATATCATTTCTGTAGGGAGCTTAAAATACGCCTAGGACAGCTCATAGAGGAAATTAACGTTATATTAAAAAATGGGATTAAAATTAAAATTCATAACTAAATGAGAATCGACGGCGCATGGGGTCCTTCAAAACATAACCTATGTCTTAGATTATGACTCGGAAGGAGTATGATGAAATTTCAGTATAATGCCACAAGAATTAGGTTATCCTAAATTTGAGGGTGGTAAAGGGGGGGGGGGGGGGGGAGCGGGGGTATAAATCACGTTTCACGGAAAATAAAGCAGCCCTTTCACAATTCACGAAAAATACAACATTGGCATTTCACGCTTCACGGAAAATAAAAGAGAACATTTTGGAAAATCACGGTTCACGAGGAAAAATTAGCCATTTCACATTTCACGGGAAAAAAAGGGCCGATCACGAGTCACGAAAATTCCCTTTACCACCCTCAAATTTGGACAAGCATCTCTTTACTCAAACTGAAATGTTAACTACTTAAGCAACCCGAAATACTACGAGAGCTTTTTCCTTCAATGTTTATAATTTTTCAACGTTTCCTACCGACAAATTTCACTGTGCAATGCAGTGCTTTTCTGTTCTTTCAATCGTAAACTATCTAACATCAACCTGGACCAAGTTAACATGCACATCATAGTCGTAGTTTCCTACCTACAGTTACACATTCTTGCAATCCGATCTGAGTTCATTACATCAGTCAAGTCGTATTGTCTTCACATATTTTGATGGTCTTTTGGTGAGGTGGGCTACCTCAATAAAAACTCAAAAGAACACACAGTTCTCGGCAAAGAACACTAAAGGTGCTCAGTTCCTATTAAGTGCAAAAAAACGAGAAACTGCAAGGTTTCCCGGGAGACTGAATTCGATTTCGCAAGCCACAGATTGACAAAAACCGATTTCAAAACCAATTTCAAAACTTTCAGTACGTTAGAGAAAACAAGCTCATTTTTCCATACAAACATTTTATCCAAACGGTATAAAACGTCTCGCTAACTAAAATATTTTGTATTGCTTTTAACAGTCGAATCTCTGCTTTTGCCTTTTGCTTTAAAGTTGCCAGAATACCTAACTCTGAAAATAGGTTAAATGAAACTCTCCTTAAACAAAAAAATGATATTTTAGCCGAACGACTATACCTCGATATTTCCTCATCTTATGTCACAAAATGAAGAAATCGAAATTGAAAATCATAGTAGAGATATAAAAATCTGTAAGTTCAATTTTGTAAGATTCGAATATTCCGAAAATAGAGACAGTCCAGATGTGATTTTAATTTTTGCAACTTTAGATAAGTATTCCGTTGCCATAACTTCCACAATTAATTACAGGCAGCCCAATCAAGGTATCTTGTGTCGCGAGGTTGTGTTTTTCAAATTAAAATACATGGTCTGCTCCACGGATGTACTGTGAAGTAACTTAGGCCATCGGGTAAAACAACAAAAAAGCTTTGAAGAATACGGTTATCTCAGATACTGCAATATGTTACTACAAATTTCCAAGTTCTCCCAACGTAGATTATTTGCGATAATAGCGACCCCATCTCCTTATACTTAATTGGGTGTTGATATTATTGCATAATACTTGCGTACATTTGCATACCTTGAACACGAAGTTTGAGGAGCCCCATGCTGTGGTGAATACACAGAAGCCTCTGCTAAAAGAAAACACACCACCTTATTAAAACAAAAAGCTAAAGATAAAGGTCAAAAAATTGTGAAACACTTGCCATAATTATTTTTCTCGCATTTGTGTTGCACTTTGGTTTCTGTAACTTCTTGAATCGGCAGATTACATTCGTCACTTAAAATCATTTATCTGTGGCTACTATTAGAATGTGTATGTCAGCTGAATCGAAGCTGTGAGAAACGCATTTCAACGCAGGTCGCTTAAAATAAACCAGTTTTATAAACATAAGATTTCATATTGTGTTAGATTGTAAGAAACATAAACACTTACCATTAGAAAGATATTCCAACAGCTTTGAGCGGTGCAAGCTAAATATAGTTTTGCCGGCCTTCTGAAAGTTATCACTCGCCAAAATGTAACACAGAGCTATTTAGCAACAATTCGGTTTGGTCGAACCGTAGTAATTCAGTTTTTTGTTCGCAAAATCCTCAATCTATCCAGCGGTCTATTGTTGCAGAGGCGTCTTTTCTCTGTCTGCATACAGACATTTTGATAACTGTTCGGCTCGTAGACTGTTACAGAGTTAACACCACAAAGTCTTGACCAAATCCGGTAGAGTTGCAGAGTTCTTTAAAACAGTGGAAAAGTAGTTTTCCCCAGATATTTCAATCAAAGCACGTAACTAAGACTCAGTGAAAAATTGTGATAACAAAGAGGTTATTTCTGCTCGTATTTCGGGCAATATTACATTTGCCGTTAATGATCAGCAGGGAGTAATATGGCCGAGGGTCGCCGACTTGTTGATTGGAGGTGCATATCAAGCAGGTGCAAATGTTAAGTGAATGAAATGAATGAGATCTCCAACCAAAGCCTTAGTCAAAGACAAAGCTGTATCGAACGCCCTAAATCCAGCTGATATTGCTTCCGTCAAACCTCTTATTGATTAAGGAAATTTATCAGTCTGTTAAAATGAAGCAGCCAAACGTCCACGAGACAATTGTGTCCATTTTTGGCCAATATGAAACTGGAAAGGCGAAAAGCTTTGAAATTTTGTAGGGTAAACATTATGTAATAAAATGGCCAACAATGCAAAAAGGTAAGCTTTAATATTACGGTACATCTCACAATATCATCGCAGAACACAGCCCAAAGGAATGCTGGGAAGGAGAGGGCGTTCGTTACCAAAGTTACTTTTGCTCGTTAAACGAGCTTTCTCAGTCACGCATGCGTGTTCGTAATGGAGAGGTATGTTCGTTTTACCGCCAGAAATGATTGCAAGTTGTCAAAGAAGACACACAAATCCTCTAAAAGCTATGAATTGCGAGCGGCGTTCAACAGAAATAATCACGTGTGATGGCAGCAGTTTTGAACGGCTTTTTATTTTTTAAAGAAATATATGACAATAATTGACTGACTAACTGATTGATTGATCAATCGAATGCTTGCTAAGCTCAACAATAGCTAATTAGCAACACGACATTCCTCTATGAAGTCGTTAAAACGCTTAAGTCACGCATAAACGAGCGTATTTGTCGATGTTTCAAAAGATTATGACTTTGTTCTAAAACATTTCATCAAATTTCCAGCAAATCAGAGTTTTATCTGAATCAGCTAACAACAAGCGTTCAGGAACTAGCGTATACACTGTCCCAAAACATAACTTCATAAGACTGGAGAAGACGAACTGCTCTCTTAATATCCTTGTAGTGAACTTCATTTAGCTTGCCCTGATCATTTGCATTATACGCCTCTATCACTTTGACAGCTTCCTCGTCAAGGTCACCAGAAGCAAAGAATCGAACAAAATCCACGTCTTCTTCTTTCATGTTGTAGTTCTCCTTCAAAGCGTCTGCGAAACTCGAACACATCTTACCGAACGCGGGGAAATTTACTGCAATGGCTGCCGCGATTTGTGGGGCTTCTCCGTAATGCGCAAGTCGACATAGATACGACGGGTATCCCTGTGCAAGGGCTTGGGGCTCGTAGTTCTCAAGGTCAGATTCTGAAAGTTTCATGACCTTTGCCATGGTTAGTAATTTTCCATAACCCAACCTCTCTCCGTCTAAAAAGAACTGGAAGTAATCTCGGATGACATGGTTGCCATCAAACCTGGTTACCAGGTGCGCCAGAGAACGGGTGTCAGCTGCTATGATGTGATACTGCTCGCAAAGGAATCGTTCCACGACCTTGAGAGAAAGTGTCCCGGCTTTTGCCTCCTTAACGACCTGGTGGTTCGCTAGTTTTTCGTCTGTCTCCAAACAGAAAGGCTCCTTTCGCAGCGACTCCAGAATTTCTTTGGCAGTTTTCTTAGTTTCCATTCCTGGGATAACAGGACAAACCTTTCCAGTCACTTGAAGTCTCCCTTAACCTGTTGAAGGGTTAAAAATGACAGTGAATCAATTATATCTACTACTGTTCATTGACCACTGGGCCAACGCAGCCCAACGCATTACTTAGTCCTATACCCGTAATTATCCCCAAACCTGGGAAACCGGTTGTTAAAAGCCCGATAATCCAGTTTTAGCCTAAATTTTTAGTTCTATTTACCGCGATCCAGTTTTGGCGTGGACTAACCTCAAACACCACTGAAAATTAGTGACGAAAATTTCTTTTATACAAAAGAAATTACAACATCGATCAAATTTTATCCTGGCTTAGTGTTAATCGAAGAACTCGGCACAAAGAGACTAACACTGGTGTGATCTCTACTCTTCAACCTGTCTGCCAGACCTGACACAGACCATACTTTCCAAGACTGACCCACGCGAGGTTTCCGCTTTGATTAAAACACCTCACTACTCACGTTGCCTCGGTTGTGTCTTGATTGATAGTCTGTTCTGTTCAAGTACAATACACCGTCTTGTTCGTCACCGTTATTTGGAAAGTACGCAGTCCTTAACGTCACGACACAAATAACGGCAACAACAAGATCAGTCTAAGTTCTCTCTCTCAGTTTACGCAAGTCAAGTCGTCATCAACACAACATTTACAGAAACTTTGAAGCCGAGCCTTCCGTTTAAATAATAGCCTAGTCCAACCTCGGTGCTTATGTGACCGTCTCCGATGTATAAAGATATCAAAGTATGTAACGCAACACCAAGACTTGAGATGTAACCATTCGACCCACTCAAAGCCACAACAATCAGTCGATTATATAACGAGCAATATACACAATACAACGATCCAGAGTGACTTATTAAAGTGTTATTTACCATAAATTGTCGAAGTCGTACACCATGATGCAAATTATGGGACGGTTATCCTATCCACTGTACATTTAAATCAACACGAAAATAACAGTGAAATAACTCAATCCTAAAGTGGCTTGTCGTCAAGTACTGAACACGGTTTTGCATTCCTTATATGAAGACAACACTTGTTGGTTTATTTATCCCGAATTCACGAGTGTAAGTAGAAAAAGATTGATATGTTTAAATTCGTGTCAGGAACAAGAGGTTTAAAGCGTTACATGAATTAAGCAATATGCAAATGACTACTGGATGACAATAAAACAAACAGTTAGTCATGAGTTATCTGATATTTTAACGGCATCAAAGGTCACGCAATGTTCGGAATAAACGACGTGGCTTAGTAAACAAATTTGCTTCATCCTTTTTTTTTTTTAATTTTTAGTTCAAAACAACATCTCCAATTAGAACCAGTCAAAAGTAACTTTTACAAACGTCTGGAAGCTTTGGAAAGCATATCTGACTATCTACGATGCAAGTTGACAAGTCTAAGTGTTCGTTATTCCGTTATATTACATCGAGCACCTTCTCTAAACAAAATTAAAAAACCATTGTCATGAAAATAACTGAATTCCCCATTCAAGAGAGTAAAAATAAGGTATAAAGTGTATAAAACCCGGTACAAACCTTACGGAACTCCACAAGCTACTCACCTAAATTACAAAGATGGACAATCACAGCGGTGTGTGTTGCGGGCGCCGACTTGTCCAGCGTTCTGTGGTCGTGTAAGCTGAAGCCAATGTTCTCCGTAATATGGAGCAGTAACACAGACATAGTTAAAATCGCTGTGTCGAAGATTAACTGCATAATGCTATGTTTATTTGGTAAAGCCATTTTCTGTCAAAATATGTTTCCGATTATATTTTGTCTGAATAAAGCCCAAAGGTCAAAGGAAAATCATTATTCACATCCAGTTAAGCTTCTGTGTTATTTAATTTCTGAAATAACAGGAAGTCGACCTTTTTATCAAGCCAACTAACTGTCGAAGTATCAGTAGAAAAAAATATTTTCATAAGTGCATTTTTCACCTTTATTTCAGTTAGCTATAATAAGGTAATTTACTGTAACACGCTCAATTGAGTCGTCTACCTCAAAGGTCAAAATTTCTACAAATTCCGGCTTGTCATCAGTCTGTGTCTTTCCTCTTCAAGGTTTAGGACTCGAGAAAGAAATGAAAGAGGCTGCAAGGAGTTCCATCTTACCACGGTTGACATGGAAATGTCCCTGAAATGTTGCTCATGTTCAATGAGGTGTAATGTTCATTAGTTTACCAGTCTTAAAACATACTGCAAAGTACAAGTGCTCATTTCTTTCGCTAGATGCAGCCTGTTTCCTCTACGTTTGTCCCCCGGAGTAATTCATTTCCTCATAAATTCGTTTGGCTACACGGCGGCAGCTACTATTAACAAGCACACGGGACAAGAGATCCTCGATCTATGAGAAAGAGATAAAACGTTTTCCATTTCTTTTTATGTGATTATACCACGGTAAGTTGAAATTGCAAGCACAATTATTTGTGTAAAACATAGAATAGTCGGTTGGTAGCTTTTTTCAAACTAAGGATGAAAATCAGAAAGGCTGATGAAAACCTGATATGCATATCAAACTAGTAAAGCTGTACTTTTGAATTATAATCTTCCTGATGAAAAATTGTTTTGAGGAGCTGTGTAAGGCGAGTGGGGTTGAGGAGTAATAGAGAGGGTAAGGGACTCGTTCTAAAGTAAGGAACGGATAAAGCATAAGAAAGTTTATTTAATAATTAGAGCTTTTAACGTATTTTTAAAATTCTTTCAAAGCATATACATGTACACACAGAAGTTTCAACTGACCTTGCCGTCAGAGGTTTTTTTCATTGAATTAGTAAAGAATAACAGTGTAAGAGTAGATTGACTGGAAACTACCAGGGAGGAAAGATAAAAAAAAAGGATACAACTACGGAAGAATGAATGGTAATGTCATGCAGTGAATCTGAATATCTCTACGGTTAGTCTTCAAAACGTACCTCGTCAACGGACAAAAAATGATTTTCTGTGCGTTCATCGCCCAGAAACGAGAGCATGTCGTTCGTCAATGGCAACTTTTGAAAAGCGTCTACGAAATCTACGATGTGGGGAAAAGCGAGGAATGTGAGGACAAAAGTGTGAGACATGACCCAGTTTAAATCAAACCAGAGTCAAGACTTCAGGACTCGCCTGTTCGCGTTAAGGTATTACTGGTTTTTGAGAAATCCATGGCTCGGAGGAATCGTCCTTGCCTAAGAAAACAAGCCAAAACCTTCCAGAGGAAAAAAAAGCATGCAGTAATTTAGTAATTCAGTCACCTGTATTACATTTTATTTACAATGCATGAATATTAAAACACCACTTTGTTTTGATTCGTTTTATGGTCATTCTATACTAGCTTTGTTGTTAAATTGCATTCAGTTATTTTAGCATTTAACACACATTAACCTCTTTAGAAGCACCAACGTTTGCGAACACAACTTCTGCAAGTCCAATGAGTCCACATTTACAACTACAGAAAAAAAAAATAATGATAAAAAAAATGGTGTTTAGTGATGGCATGGCAGGCATGTACCAAAAACCTGTAGCATGAAATACGCATCCTCGTAGACCCAGGGCCAGTTACCAGAGTTGGGGAAAGTCAAAACGGCGCGAAAAAAACAATTGGTCGGGTAAGAAAGGTGAGAGAGAAAGCGAACACGACTTGGGGCTGAGTTCTTATCGCGCCAGTTCAAAAAAGCTCTATGAATGATGCCTCCTGATTGGGCAGAAAGGCCGAAACCCGCTCTTATACCAAGCCTACACAAAGTCAAGTTCGTTCACCACATTTGTTTTAGAAGTTTGTCTAGATTGTACTCGTCGGATTTCTAGACAACAGACACAACACGAGGGAGTTCTAAACGTTTTCCTAAATAGAATTACGGAAACACAGCCAAGTCTTTGTTCTTACTCTATATAAGCCCAACACTATCTAGATGGTTGGCCTGTAAGTTCATTCTACTGAAACACAGACTTTTCTCTTAATGTCAATAATTAGGTAAATTATTATTAGCTGTAAATTTTTATTTAAACTAGATTAGATCTTACATTGTAAATTTTTTAATTCTTATTTTGTAATTATTCTGTATTGTTTATTTACACACGACCCCGCAAGCTGCAAGCTTAACTACTTATCGTGTTTAAATAAAGGTTACTTACTTACTTACTTAATACCGCACATGCATAACCAGTTACTTTATTCTCTCAAAATCGTCTATGTACACGACACCTACATGACCAGCATCTCATTAATCATTAATTCAATGGTTATCACTTTATAAAAAAACAAGTGGTCATTGATAAAATTAGTTTCCGTTTGCAGTAAAGCCGTGAAGCGTTGCTAATAACGTGATTTCAATTTTAATTTGGACTAAGTGTGCCGGTGTTTATGTTAAGAAATTTTGCGAAGAAAGGGGAAAATAAAAAGGCGTCTGAGTGTGTTGGATAAAAAATGATCAAACGATATCCTGTATATAATTTAACTGATATTTGGAAGCCTTGTATTTGGCAAGTATTCATCGAAATGCTTCTGAATTCGATCATCTGATTAATTTTAGGATGTTCTATCGCATAACCGGTTTCTTTACGATAAATTCGTGGAACTCTTTTCAGACAGCTTATTCCGCAAAAATGTCGCGACCAGCGCGCAGTAAAACGGCCCATGTAACTACTTTTGACGCAGACATGTCGCGTCTAGCCTGCGGTTAAACGGCCCATGTGCTTACGTTTGACGCAAAAATGTCGCGAACTGTCTCTGGAACATCAAACAACCGCGTGACGAAAACATGAGATGACACACGTACAAGATCTAAGTAAACGCTCCTTAATAACTAAAATTCGAGAATGTTGACCTAATAATTTTGCGCATCATTTAAGGATAATCAGCTTAGTTCTTCCGACGACGTTTTCTGGTCTCAAGTGCCACGATGAGAGTTTAACGTTATTAAAGGGTATTTTGGACAGATTTAACATACAAATCCAACTTACTCAGAGAATTTCTATTCACGTGGAGAATTCTAAAGGTATAATAACAAAACAATGTCCAAAATAACAGTAACACAACAACAAGAATGTATGATCAAATGAAAAGGCTCAAAATCAGGAGGCAAGTTAATACAAGTTCGCAGGGTACGCTAAACAGGCATTAATGAAAGAACTAGATTATCCAGGGATGTTCTGTTGACTAATTACCAAGGTCTCACAGTTAGAACAATTCAACATCCAGATGTCATGATGTTGCATTTCTTAAAGTAAACTTTATAAAATAAAATGTTTGTTGGTTTGTCGTGTACAGTGCATCTCTAGCCAGAATATTTCGAGCAGTTTTTCATTTTATCGTGTCTATATTTTTGTTTACGTACAGATCGCTTTTCTACCTAGTAACTCGCGGATAAAACCTTTAAACTTCTTAGCCAACCCGCTAAAATGAAACTTTCAACATACAAAGATCGAAGGAGATCACATAATTCAAACTAAAGACATTTACAAAGGCTTATGCGGTTTGCTCGTTTGTTGTTGTTTTTTTTTTTTGCTATGGGGGAAGGAAAATGATGGACCGCTATGGGAATTGATTATTTTTGAGAAAAATGGGCGGTATTTTACTGCAAATATACCACAAACCACAAAACTTTAATTTTGACGAGAGGCGGCCGCGAAAATGGTGGTCGAAGTATACGACACGGTGTGGCGGGAAAACATCAGTATAAAACACAAAATGCGCGTTCAACCAGGTTTCCAACAATCATCTTCATCATCAAATTTGTCGGCGTGAGAAGTTTTTCAATATTTTTGTTACATAACGTGAACGAGACAGGACTTATCTCTCCGGCACTCGAGGAATCGGAAACAGAGATAAAAACAATCAGTGTAGTGTTGACATTTGATTGATAAAGAGGTCTCGTGCGTTTCCGAAGACTGTCACGAGGAGGAGAGCCTCAAGTCGAATCTCAAATTCCCAAGTGATTTCATACATAAAGGTCTTGCAAAGCTCTAAAGACTCATTTTCGCAATGCGAAAAAATTTTGATAGCAAAAAGCCGCTGAAGTGAAGCAATGTTAAGAACAAATCGTGGAATGAAGGAAATTTAACAGTAAAGGAAAAATTGATGCTACAGGTTACGTATCTCTATTCATGTTAGTGTCTGGATGCTTTTTCCTTGGAGACAGGAATTGGGGAGGGTTGGTCAGTGCTGGACTGTCATCGAAACAAGGCTAGACGATTAGGATTTTGAAAACAAAGTTTTGAGTCAGATTTTAGGCTGTCGTTACTCCTGATAATTACGCGCACGCTAGCATTAATTAAGTGCGAGTATGGAGACATTTGCACTCGTCTCTCATCCATGTTAATAGACCATGCTCGTATGCGGACGTTAAATTTCTGTCTTGTCTAATCCACCAGTCTAATAAATTATTTAAAAAGTCAAGTTTGCGACTTTTTTATGCTTACAGTTCAGATGCGTTCAAGATGTGAGTAGTGATGTTCTTGTCCGGAGCCGAAAGAGGTCAGCTTATGTGAATGTTTTAATTCTACCATGGAGAAACATCCCTTAGATTTACGGGGTTTTTTCATTTAACCCATTTCAAAACCTGTAAAAAACCATGTCTTTTTCCTCTGATTAATCACTGATGTAATTAGAGGAATACTTCAGGATACACATTTTTGCATTGCTCAGTAGAATATAGTTCGTCAGGTCTTTTATAAAATATTTTTTTAAAATATTTTAAATGCCACCTTTGTGTTTTCCCCCAAGACCGAAGTTTCCCGTACGTGACTCTCTAAATTATCTTTTCCTACTTCACTACGTTTGTGGTTTTAGAAAATTCTTTATATTTTTTGCTCCGTTCTGCACAAAAGATGATTTTGGATTAATCGCAGTTCGAGAACACTCTGTGTGCTATTGTAAGGAAATCTATCCTGAGCGGTGTTTAGCTTATATCAATTTAAAATTCTGAGTTCTTGACACGTGTTCTTAACAACATGTACCTGAAATAACCTCAGTCCATTAACACTGCATTATAAACCACGCAATATGACGAAAATACTTGAGCAAATGGAACATTTATTTCTGTGTGTCATGTCAAATGAAGTTAATTTGCTTGTTTATGACTTACACCTGAAATTAAAACGACAATATAAGGAAAGACAACTTATAAGGGCAAAAACCTTGGCAAGAAAAGGAGGGTGGATCGTTTGAAGAGATTGACCCACAAACTGTGTATTGACATCGAGGATTCCGTTTTTAACTTTACATTTTTATTGGACAACTGTCTTCTCTCTCTCTCTGTGAGATATATTTACAATCTCAAGAATCCCGCTGATTTTCAGCAAAAGTTCAATCAACCATCAAAAATTTCAGATCACACGAGGAGGCATCTACAATTGACGGAGGTACATAATTAACTAATAGGAACTCTTTTTACTCTTATTTATTTTAGCTTGTAGTAATTTATTAGGTAATTCTTATTTATGTCATTTTTAGGTGATTTTTATTTAGGAGGGCTCCACTGAAAACCGCCTTTGGCGAGTTGGATTCCCTCACTAAATATTATTATTATTATTATTATTATTATTATTATTATTATTATTATTATTATTATTGATTTTGAAAGAAAATACGAAAAATGCAGAGGCGGGAACAGTTTAATTCTGCATTTATATCTACTGTCAAAATATGCGTAATATGTTTTTATAAATAGTCTGACTATTGTGAATTGTTAAGTCGATTGTTTCCGTTTGGTAGTTCCATAGGTAAATATGATTGAAAGCTCCAAAGTCGAGCATTTCAACATAGACAAATGAAACCATCCGAGTTCCGCAATTCATTACTTAATTATCGATCAAAGTGAACAAATAGCATTGCGGGCAAGTGACTGCTGCCAAGTAATTTACATATAATCGATTTGAGATTTCAGAGGCAATGAAATACTTCCCTAATTTGGTATTTACAAAATTCAATGTTTCAAAAGATCTTTTTGTTTTAGTCATAATATTGCAGATTTTTACAGGAAGAAATGTTTACAGTCACAAAATGTGTACAACAGGTCAGTTTATGTTGAACAACCGGTTTTCTACCTTATTTTAAGACTCCAAATCCTTTCAGTTTTCTGAATTGAATGAAGTACACTTGAGGTTTTAAGTTTAGACAAGCGCCATCGGTTTGTCTTCCCAAGAGTTCCGCCGCAGCGTGCTTCTGAGCACTTTTTTCACCTCTTGCTTGAATATCTGCGTCTTCAGGCTATAGATAACAGGATTGACGGCCGAAGAGCAAAGAGCGACAGTCTGCGCCCATTTTAAAGCTCGCATGACAACCCGGTTGGCGGCGCTGTAACGAAAAATCATCGGGATGACGATCAGAGGAAGCCAGCAGAAGATGAAGACGGCTAAGACACTACCGATGGTTTTCGCGGCTATGTTCTCTCTGTCGCGTTTCTTTTTTGAGTCTTTTTCTATGTGTTCCGCTTGTCTTGCGATGACGCGCTCTTGACCGCGTGCGATCAAATAAATACGGATGTAAATTGGGACAATGATCACCACAAGAGCGAGTGTATAGTACTTGGTGATACGCTGAACCGATTGTATAATACCACTCGGTATTCCCAGCCCCAAGGAGATAACCCAGATGAGACAAAGCAGGATAGAAGCGCGCTTGAAATTCGCTTTGAGCTGGTACTGCATAGGTGTTACGATGGCTATGTAGCGATCTACGGTCAAGACGGCCAGATTACTGATCGATGCAAGCATAGAGACGAAGGAAAATGTCTTTCGCGTCATGCCGTAGACTGGATTTGGAGGCAGTCCGTACAAAAACACAGCGTTCATTGGTTGAGCAACGATGCATACCAACAGATCTGCCAGTGCCAGGCTAGAGATGAAAACGTTCGTGACAGTGTGAAGTTGCCGGTTCCGTGCGATCACAATGAGGACCAAGACATTGCCGATGATGCCGCAAAGGCTGAATACTACATTCACTGAGGCGAGAAAAGTAGCTTCGATGTTGCTGAGGTCTACAGTCGAATTAGTGGAGCCGTTCTTCACCATATTTTCAAAAATAAATCTTTCAGTTTCTTGAGGATCTGTCTAGTTTGAAAGGAGGTTCGTCTAGCGCGATTCCAAGCAATTTGTCATTGCGGCCACTGCTATTTATACCAACATTTTTTTGGTTTCGCAAGCGAATCTCGCCGGCTTCCGTGTTCTGAAAAGCAGTTTTCGCATCCGGTTAAGCCCGTAGACTCGTCATACTTTGCCAGCTAGATAAAAAATAGCCCTTGCTCCAAGCCTATCGACCCTAAGCCAGGTCGTTCGGTACTAAACAGCGCTATTTAGCCTCTGACAAGCGATAAGCTGACTGAAACTCGAGTCGCATTACAAGATAACATTGCATCCCGTCATCAGACCTGTCGAAAGGTCTCTAGCGCGGTCGTCTCACGGCGTGTGCTGAAGCTGTATGGGCAAACTTCGAGCCACTGATGCGAATTTATAGCGAATGCAGTGACAATTAACGGTGGTGTACCCTTGGCCTGTTTTCCTCTTGATTAGTTCGTTCGGGATACCAGACACCTTGTTAATAATAAATGAGTTGATATTTACACCTGCCCAAAAGGAAATGAAAAACAAGTTAAGTTTTCGGTTTCGCCAATGACTAAAAATTTTAATTAAAGAAGACAATACAACCGGCGCTGCAATCAAGAAATCCTGGCTTAAAAGGAAGGTTAAGACGATTATTGAGGAATAAAGTTGCTACTCTTTTACAAATTTTATCGTTTATTCAAGTGCCCGCAATTCATTACAGAATATAAGTTACCATCGAACTAGGTCAATTAATGTGGAAAGCAAGACGTCTAAGGCTTCTTTGTTGTTATTCTACATTAGTCGACGCAAATAAGCCGACGTTATTAACTATCACATTTGACGTTTTCTTATTTTGTAAAATCGCACTTTTTAATTCTGTTCACGTTTAACTGCCCGAGAATACCATTACGATAAAAATTATTTGCGCCAGTCTGTTTTTTTTTTCCCTTAAGTACCGTCTCAAGATGAACGGGGGTCGTAAATCAACTTTAGTAAATTGGAAGCATTTTGATCGACATGCAACTTTGCTAATGCGTCGCAGCTTGCTGCTCAAATCAAACACTTGCGCGCCCGCCAGGAAAGTTTCTCAAAATACGCTTGCTGAAAGGAATCTTATTGAGACAAACCAACGACTCAATCCGGCGACACTCTGGGGGAATATAATTTAATATTTAAAATATAACATCCAGATCCCCCGTGAGATGCCCGTACAACTCGTGAACATTTTCAGTTCCGTAGAATTCGTAGTCTCTAGTGTCTACAATGAACTTCCACCTGTCTGAATCAGACAATTAAGACTATGAAGACAAGGGAACTGAACAAGGTTTATAAGGAAGTCCATTCCACGATAAACTTCGCGTCACATTGCAGGGCGGAAAATTAATCTGCCTGAATGTTAGTGCACTGTCAAAACAATACTTCAGCAGGGAATTATATTTATGCAAATTTTTAAGGACCTATTTTAGGCAAACGAGACCTAGGAAACTGAGTCTGGCGGTACGAAGTTTATTTGAATAAGTAATTCACCAACGAAGGATGCCTGCCTGTTTTTTCTTTTGAAACTGGGAAGGAACACAAACCGATTGATATCTTATTATTTCAAACCATTCCAGCTGGCTGTTTAAGTACACGTTCTTACAAATGTTTCCTTTGCGACGGCTTTGAGATGCCGAGAAATGTCACCAAAACATACAGACTGACTTCTTGTGAGTAGCTATGAAAGGCACCCCGCGGTTAATTGGAAGTAAATATTATTTAGTATGGCAGCTTTTATCTGCTTTACCTCGCCGCCTGCCAGTCTGGTGTCAGTTATTCTTGACACGAAAACTATCTGCGCACTAAAACTATCTGAGAGCTTGACAGCAATATTATTCACTACAAAATTGCCATCGCCAGAACACTCGATGGCAAAACTTTTGCAGCTGTATTAAACAGGAAATGTGCAAGGCCTAACCAAGCACAACAAGCTAGTCACTGCTTTAATCTTTGCTAATGTTCATCAAAGCAATGTGCAGAGCACTACGTGAAAATTAAGGGATATAAGACATGATATTTTAAGTCTTAAATTGTTCTGATCACCTCAACTGATCGTTCCCTAAGGTAGAATAATAACCAAAAAGTTATAAAAGACCAACAAATTAAACAAGGATCACTACGACTTAGAAAGATCAAGAACCATTACGAACGACAAACCTTGACAAAAAACTGGCCAATTGTTTCAAGCTGCGTCTTTCGTGACGTCGTTCCTGTGATTGCTTTGGGTCACAAAAATAGATCAGTTAATCCGGCCATATTGAAAATGGTGCAAGGTGACACTGAAGGAGAAGCAATGTTTTCATGAGAGGCGTAAAAAAATTCCGCTAAAATTTCAATTGTGAAATATTCACGTTAATGTTTAAACTACACGTACCTTATAAATGTTTCCCTTATTAAAACTGGGGCTGAATCAAGATGTGCTGGGACGGAGACGTGATGTTTTAGCTTTCATTATAAACATCGGCGCGCTGAGAGTGTTTCCAAAACCAAATTTTACAAGGCAAACTCGGTACCAGATCACAATACAAATAAAGTATTTGCAGCAATTTACGCGAACGCTAACTTCACAGTTCACACATTACTCTCTTTCAAAGAGTTCTAAAAAACCTCAAGTTTTTAGACTTTTCAAAATGTGAGCGTAAATTTTAATAAAAGGAAAGAAGACAACTAATTAGAAAGGTTGTGACACATGTCTTGAAGGCGGACAATTTTTGCTCATTTTCGTTTACGAAGGAAATTAAAAACGAAAAAAAACAGCAGGGTTTCGATGTAATTTTTATTTGGCAAATTGGGCGGAGGGAAATTCTAAGAAGGGCAAACTGAAAATAAAATCGAAATGTTTTCTGGCTTGCTAGGTTTTCGTTGTTGATAACGAACGTAGTTGAACGCGATCGGGTTGAGATGCTATATCTACAAAGGATATGCAGTAAAAATAGACAAGCTTAATATTACGAGCCTTGAAATTATTTCCAAATGATGGCTTAAAATAGAGAAGTCTTAAAGCTTTTGTCACGAACCTTTTGCACCTGATGAATATCTTGCTGAGTGGGAAAAGGGGGCCGATCAGGAAATAATCTTGTTCTCAGCTTGTAAATAATCCTCATCCGATTTAAACCTTGCAAGCTACAAGCACATCGAAAATCCTGGAAATTTTGGTTTCGGTTTTGAATGAAATAATCCATAAGTTGAACAACAAATAAACTGTTCTCAAATGGAAATGATTGCTTGGAAAGCAGTATGGTGACTGGCGAAAATCCTGCAATAATAAACTATAGAAACCGCGACAATATTTCAGTCAAAATAGCTTGAAGGTTATTGAAGAGACAATGGACAAAATAAATGGAATTGCGCTGTTACCGACGATTGGGTAATTTTACGAGTTTGTTTTTATCCTGTTTGCGCGATTGCCAAGTAAAAAAATAAAAACCTAAACTTTGAAAGGGGCAGAGGTACTGTTCTTAAAATGTGGCTTTATCCTTATGACAACCTCGACTTTCTTGTAATAAAAATATTTTCCTACAAGAAAGTGCATGTGCACCGTAAATGTTTTTAAATATAGCATCTAAAGAGAATGACCGAATATCTTCACCAAAATACACGGACTGCAAATCTCTTAAGCTTGTAATTATTTTGCTTGTTAGCAGCTGTTACTACTTTGGGGTTAGGGGAAATTGTTTCTGTTGTTTATTCTTTTGTCTTCTCGAAGCCTATAATGTTCGGGCGGGAAGTGAACACAGTTTGCCTCGGAAAGGAAATAATTTGATTACAACGACTCATTTCGTTCTATGTCAATTGTACCGCGAAGCGATATGTAAGCAAGTCAATAACTGTTATACCTTTGTAGTAATTCATATGAAAATATCGCGAATTGCGCTGTTCGACGGTACCAGAGTTGAGCAACACTTCAGCGTTGATATATTTTCAATTTCTTTACTTGGGTTATTTCTAGCGCAGGAAACATTAGCTCTACGATCAAATTTAAACTCTTACAAGTAATTGTCACTAAAAATAAGATCTCTACAGGAAAGAATTAGTGTTAGACGCTTCGTTTCAGGGCTTCAGTTGTACACTCTTAAGATCAGTTGTTTACTGACAAGGACGTCTGAAGGGCTTGACTCGGAATTCTGACGAGACAACAAAGTGAATATTAAGTGAATAAAGATGGTGAATTCTAACCCGATCAAAACAAGGAACTGTTCAACCAAGTCACACTAGTTTCCCGACTTCAGAAACTGAAAGATTTAAGTCCTTTTGAAGGAAATAAATTATAGCTAAAGAGAATTTGATGGGACTCACATTACCAGCTTTGTGTTAGAATCTCCAATGCCTACCATACCATAGTCCTAAATATCGAAGACGTGTCTTAAGGAAAATATTAAAAAGTAAAGCCATTTAATTTAAAATAAGCTTTCAGATTTCAAGACAGAGAAGTAAACAAGGAAGTCAGATGACAGGCTTAAGCAAAAAAATTAAACGTTAATTCTAATAACATTAAAGATGGATTTCTTTCAGATGAGAGATTAAACTGATTATAAAAAGGCGCTTATATGAAATTTAAAAATGCTTAGCCATTTGTTTACACGTTGTAATCCTACATGGCCTGTCGCTGCGTTAAATGAGGAAACAAAAGCCGCATATTTGGAGGCGACGCTGTGATAAAATTAGCCTTAATGTTTTCGAGACGTGACAAGGCAACCGTAATATGTCTAAACACCTGCCATTTCAAAACAATGATTAACATAACGTGAGCCGATTCTGCGGCTCGAATCCTAAATGAAGAAATTAACGCGTTTTTGGCAAAAACAAAACGTGAACTGCTTTAAATTAACTATAAATAGCTGTTCTTTGGGAATTAAAAAGTAAAGCGTTCTAAAGCAACGATTTACTGTAAATCCTGTAAATTTTGCGCCCTAAGACCTAAATGAGGAAACAAATGGGCGCTTTGACAAACAAGAACCGAAACCATTTCAATTAAATTACAGTAGAGCCACCAAGTCGTTTGAAAATAAATCAACAAATATTAAAATGAGAAGCAGGAAATTTGTGGCGGATAGAGTGCATGTCAACCGGCATCTTGAAGACGTACAAATATACTCCAACTACCTAAAATTTAGACAGAAACTTGGCTGTATTTCGCTTAATTGTCCGAAGTGATAAAGTAATAACACCCCATTCACACCAACTTGTTAAACATATTTAAAAGTGGTTTAACTAAACAAGGTTAAAAATTAGTTGTTCATACCGTACACACCCCACAACTTAACATGGTAAAAACCTGTTTAAATAAATTATGTCAGCATCCGGTTTGAAATTTGTCTTCTCAAAATGACTGCAAAGCGTAATTGACAAATTGATAAAAACCAAAACCTGATAGTTAAACTAGTTTAGTTGGTGTGAATGGGGTATAAAACTCTGGAGCCAGGTTCGATATCCTTGATCAGATAGAATTTAAATATTCTAAAATAAAACGTGGATAAAACCCAAGTAAATCTACCTTGGAAACAAGCACAATATTAATCACAGTACAAAACAGCTCGGCTTTCGAACCTTGAGTGTTTCTAACTGACTTGGACACACCGCCATGTCTAAGCAAATACTCAAAATAAAAATAGAGGAAAGCAAAGAAACAAGCGGCGAAAATGTTGATAGGAGATCAAATGCGTCCGGGTTACGGAACAGACAATGATCGAAAACAATTCTGTTTCCTCAACACAAGGAAGAGATAATGTATTGGATTACTGCTGAGGTATTGAACCAGACAACAGAAGTTCTTCACTCAATATGCTGTCTGGTTAACAAGAAACCCACATATAGTGTACTCAAGATAGAAACCAATGGATAAATTAGCCCGAGCGAGTTCGACAAAAAAAATATTCTCTTGGCACACGCAGACCTCTTTTCGGGCTTTTATTCCGAGAATTGTCAGAGTCGCAAACCAAGAACCACTGTGGACCTCTTACCGTAATTAAACTCACAATTAACCAATCGGAAGCCGCGTCTACTGTCCTGATAACCTGCGATATCAAGTCACTGATGCCCAGAAATTTTTAATTTACAGTACAGGTAAAAAAAAAAAAAAAAAAAAACTTTTAAATAGCGCTAAAGCTCTTAGTTTCCTTTATGGAGTAAACTCTAGTTGAAACACGGCTTCAGAAACTCAATGGCTTGATAGAATATGTATTATTTTCCAGTCGGTGTATTTCGAAAACCTCAGTTGAAGGTCCAGCAAAATTATCATTTTCACAGGTGTTGTTTCAGTCTAATTCGTGTTTTTTTTTAGCGTAAATTTACTCTAGCAATGTTTCAGCAAAGCGTCCGAAATGTTTGTCTGAAAATTAAACGTGCGAAAAAAAAAGACCGAAATTTTAATGTCCGAACTGTTAGGCAAGTAATGTCTGCAAGCCGACTTTTAGGGTCCCTGCAGACAACACGGATGTTATGTTGATCCACAAACATAATGAAACAGGCACATCAAGGCCTCTATCGAATTTCTGGTCCACCTTTAGATTATGGTAGACGGGGCGACCCTAACAACTCTTGGAACCCATACCATTTCTAGGTACTGTTAGACAAGTACTTACCTTTCAGGACATCGGCAAGCGTCGGTAATCAATCGGCCAACCTCTTCAGATAGAGTCAACTGGTGACAAGAAATGAGAAGAATACTGAGATGGAGCGAAGATGTCAAAAAGATACTAATAAACATTGGAATGGGCATCTTATGATTCTAAAGCACGTACATCATAACCAATTGTATTGTGTCTCTCACTTTACCTGATCTTGTGCCATCCAGTGAGTAAGGAGATCTTTTCTTCCTGCAAAAATGTAGAAGATGACGTCAAACCTCTTCTTGAAGTCATCAGGCGAGTTTGGGAGATGGTTTCCCTAAAGTTTCCGTAGGAATTTCCTCCAACCCAAGTATATTACCATAAGATTTAAAATGAAAGGACCCATTTTGATAAGTTTACGCACCTTTTTCTAAAACACATTTAACACACTCTATAGTTTCCCACTTTGAGGGTTTCATGCAACCAGTAGCAACAGTGGCAAGGAGAGCTTCCCAATACTTCGCCAAAACACAGCTGAAAAATACGAAGCAAAGCTTGTCGTAATTGATATACAATACAGAAACAGTTGCTTCTCCTTGCTTCGTTCTAAGCTCTTAACATAAGGGATGGGTGACCGTGTCGCGTCCGCGTATAGTTCCCTTTGAATTTAGTAACCGCCAGAATATCGTAAAAGTGAAGAGCCTGAAACTAGGACACACTTGTTTGTTTGTTTGTTTGTTTGTTTGCACACATTATGCCAGGTGTGCTTACAATGCTTTTAAGTTATGAGGTATGTATATTGTTATCACTAAAAGAGAAGAAAAATTACGGCATTGTTAAGTTACCTGCCGCTATGTGCTGCATCGTATTCTTTGAACTTCTCGAGATTTTCCATTGTCCTTAAAACTCCCTTTAATCAGAAAGGTTATAAAAGTAATTGAGTGGGTAGGTGGTTCAACCATTAAGTCAGCTAATGAACCAGCCAGCCAGCCAGCCAGCCAGTCAGTCAGTCAGCCAGTCAGCCGTCAGCCAGCCAGCCAGCCAGGCATTTAGTCAGTCGGTCGGTCAGTCAGTCAGTCAGTCAGTTAGTCAGTCGGCCAGCCAGCCAGCCCGTCAGTCAGTCAGTCAGTCAGTCAGTCAGTCAGTCAGTTAGTCGACCAGCCAGCCAGCAAGTCAGTCAGCCAGTCAGTCCTCCACTTAGCATAGAAGTCTAAAGTAAAACAACACATATTTTGCGAGGGTAAAACGTCACACTGGTACATTAGTAAATCGCATGGTTCATAGGTCTTAGACTAATTGACAATGAAATCCTGTTTAAAATCTTGGGAACATCTTGCCATATATTTGGTGTCGTCAAATGAAATTTGTTATGGAAATTCACTTGCATGCAACGAGCTCTTCAATTTACTTTAATCAAGGTGTAGATGTTGATTACCTTTGGTGAATGTGCAGCTAGTAAGGCAGCATCTTCAACTTTTCCCGCCTCAAACAACTGAAATGACAACACCCTCAGCTATGTAGTTATATTGACGGATAAGATACATTTAATCATCAACGAAAACCAGCGTCGCCTATTGTTATCTTGTATGAATGGATAACACCTCAAAAAAACGAAGACCAAAAAAAGGAGATACCATCTCTTGCACTTCATTTTAGAAAATAATTGAGAAAAGCACTTTAGAACCATCCTTCCTTTGAGAAAAGAGATATTAAATAAACAATAGCCTCTATTTGACGCGAAAATATGCTCACATATTTGTCCGCGGACATTATCTGTCCCGAGAGACGAACAGTTTTCCGAAAGAGTAGCTCGAGGAAAACTGTGAACTTCAGTGTGGAAAAGATAATGTCCAAGAACAAATTTCCGAGCGAATTTTCGCGCCAAATGGAGGCTACTGAGTTTATTATCCTTCAAACATTTTTCGTAGCACGCGCAGTTTTGAAAATTGGGGAATATCACTCGGATTTTTGTTCTTGGACATTATTTTTCTACATTTTTTTTTTGCAAGTATACATATTCCCCCGTTTTAACTGGGACATATTCAGTCACGTGACGCGTTTAGACCAATCTCATGCGGGCGAAAAGATTTGATGGATTATAATTGTCGATATCTCGCAATCCATGCAAGTACCAACCTCGAAGAAGTTTTCAATGTATTCGAGAATAAACTCCGCCTCTCTGTCTTTGGTTGGATCCTGCAGGAAAAGGGAAAGTAGGAAAAAGATCATTAAAAATCATTATGAAAGAAGGGTAAAGAAGTAAATTCGTGCGACAATTGTGATGGCTCGCTTCAAACGTCACTTCAAAATTATTTTGCATTAGCTGCCAGAGACTTGGAAAGCTAAAAAGGTAGCAGTGAACTAAAATGGCACAAAGATGGAAAACGTACGCTAAAAGCCAAATCAAAAGCCTCGTCCACACTACGCCGGAGGAATTTAAAAACGGAGGTTTCACTCTTAAGACGCACCAAATGTTTTCCGTCCACACTAAGCCGGAGGAATTTAAAAAAGCATTTTGGATTTGCGCTTGAGGAATACTCGGTCAGGGAAATCACGTGATTATCGTGACGCAATCGTTTTCGAAAACCTCCATTGCTTTTCGTCCACACTAAAAAGCAAAGACAGCACCTTTCAAATTCCTCTGCTATGAACAGCGTTTTCAAAAAGCTCCGTTTTCGTGACAGATTAGAGTGGACGGTAGGCCTAACCGTAGAAATAAGGCAGCGTGTTCAAATATCTCCGGCGTAGTGTGGACACATATACACTTGCATGCATTACATCGCTAGTGTTGTCAACGATTAGATGACAAACTATTTATAATAGATCCATGTCAATCAAAGGACGGTTAACTTACATCATCTTCCGCGATCATGCGAGAGGAGAGAGCACTCCTCTGATTTCCTTCTTCTTCAGTGTAGGCGTATTGTTTCTCTTTTCTGTCCGGCTGTAGTTCCTCAGTTTTTTCTTCAGATATTTCATCTGCGATTAAAAAATTCACAGTCCTAGCCATGAGTAATGCAACAGTGAAGTAAAACAGACTATATTCCATTCCAAAAAAAAAAAAAAAATGAGACCATGTAGCTTCAAAAATCGCCCTTAGTGCTTTTTATATAGAGGATATTACATGACCGCGCGGAGACCAGGAGAAGATAAATTTTGTTTCTCCAAGCGACGACGTAATTTTATTTTTATTATATAAAATATTCACAATACATAACGACATTTGTGGCGATTTTCCGAAGATTTTCGACCACTTTCCGAAGATTTCCGAAGATTTTCCAAAATTTGCCAGAAGACCAGACGCACGTTTCCGAACATTTTCCGAACGTTTTCCAAAGATTGCCGAAGACGTCCGAAGAAGATCCGGAGATGTTTCGATCATACACCAACAAATTTAAGTGTATTGAAAGGGACAAAAATGTTATCAAAAATGATATCTTCACATGTGAAGATATCATAACCTCACGTGTGAGGATATCATATCCTTTTTATCAGTTTGTTACCAGTCAGTATACCACTAACTTTTAGTATATGTCATAATCCAGGGTCCCTTCCCTAGATTATTCGACTTTTGAGCAGATATTCATTCATTCAAACTTACATCATTCCTTTCACGGACCTTATTGTTTTATATATATCGGTACTCAAGATAATAAGCCGGGATCTGTCGAATCTGTACACTAACTGTAGCAAAACAAGACTGGAAAAGCAGTGGTAGAATGAAATTTTGTTCGCCAGTACCTGGCGTTATTTGTGAAGCGGTATATCAAACACGAAAGTCTGTGTTTGACCACTGACATTTCCAAACACCGAGAAGAGAGTTGAAAATACGATGCGTAGCAGAGTATTTTTGACGAACTTCGTGGTGTTTGGACAGGTGGTCAAATACTGTCCCGAGTGTTTGATATATCTTCTCAATCGAATTAAAAACTAAGGAGTAAACGAAGACCGGGTATCCAAACCTCCTCCACGGTTGTGATTTTCTTTGTCTAAACTTGATGAATTATTAATGATTTGAGAAATACCTGAAGCTGATTGGTCAGTTTTGTCGTGATATTAGTAGCAGCCAAGACTCGCTAACGATTGCACAAGAACAATCACTTTTAGAAGCAACTGAATATCAATAGATTCCTGTGATTACCTGCCTTCTCCATCGTTCGGTTGGTCTCCCTCAAGGCTACAGCAATTTTCCCAACAATTGAGGATTGCGCTTTCAATGAAGGCTTTCTTATGTTTTCCTGATGTGTAACAGACATGAAAAGACCTTATTATAACGACTTAGGCACCGAAATTTAGAATATACAAAAAAATCACCCCATCCCATCCCACCCCCCAAAAAACCGATAAACTAAACATAACAATCCTGAACAATAGCAGAAATAAACATGTAGAAACAGAAAATGAACGGATGAACGAACGAGCGCACGCACGCACGCAAGTACGAACGAAAGAACGAACGAACACACGCACACACGCACGCACGAACGAACATACGAACGTACGAACGAACGAACGCATGAATGAACGAACGAACGAACGAACGAACACACAAACGAACGAACGTACAAAAGAAAGAACGAATTAACAAACCAATGACTCAATCTCAAACTGATCAGCTAATCAGAACTCAAACAAGGAACGAATAATCAGTGAACAGGGACAGTCACGTGGCTCTGTCGCAATTGGTTTTGATTACGTATAAGATTATCTCTGTCAGTTGTGATTGACATCCAAGGCATTCAGAAATCCCTCAGTATGACCAAACTAGCGACCAACCAATCAATCGACGCCGATTACCAAGGATTCCAACGCACTCACCCAAACAGCGAGGGACAGTTTTGTAGCTACTATTTTCATCTTGAGCTCCTCGCGTTTAGTCAGAAGGGCTTCTTTAACAACCTACACTCAACAAGAAGGGTGAACCATTCAGTGAAAGCTAAAACCACTATATTTCGAAATCGAACTGACGCAAAAACTAATAATAATAATAATAATAATAATAATAATAATAATAAAGCTAAAAGAAAGGGGGGCAAAGGGGAAAAAATATAGGAATAAACTTCTACGATAATTAAACATAATTTATCATCTAAAAACTAAAGCTTGTTTAAAGAGATATGTTCTTAAATGTCTTTTAAAACTGTCAATTGAAGGACTAGATCTTAGTTCGAGTTCTCTCGCCATAAGTCTTTAGTCTCGCTTTTGCGATCGCCAAAAGGTGTTGAGAAGACGATCTTAGTGTCTGTTGAGAGGTGTGATAATTAAGCAAGTCACTGATGTAGAGAGGCGCTGCTCCATTGAGGGTTTTGTAGATCCAGTCTAGATCCCTTTTCAAGAGCGTCCAGAGCATCTAATTAATTCGTACAATACAATGTAGATCGGACAGGTTACAAGGACCTTACGCTAAACAGTAGGAGTTTGGAGAAGGTTAGATACGCTAGAACACCTCTCCCCCCTGGATTCCCCCTGTTCAAAACTCACCTCTCTTTCTTGAAGACGATTGAAAAGCTGGCCTTTCGTTTCTTTTGGAACAAACCTGCAGTTGGCAATGGACATTAGAAACCTGCTACTTGTAACAATTTGTATAGGTAATCACACGGTTTCGAGTTCAATTTGGAATTAATTTGCAAGAGTGAGTATTTCAAAAAGCTGAAATTGCACGAGCCGCTTCACAAGTGCTAATTAATTCCAAATTGAACGAGAAAAACCGTATGATTACTTATTAATAACATAAACATGAAAAAATTCATTTTTTCTCATTCGAGAAAATTTTTTTCAAAATTTCATCATTTTACGTAGTATCATTGGCTTAGAAAATTTCTTACTGCCTTTCAGCCAATCATAATCCAGAATTACGATGTGTAATTTGCACTGGTGTTACACTTGAACTGCACTGCTCTCAGCCAATCAGAATCGAGTAATTTTTTTCATGTATATTATTAAATGTGAAACAGCACGTTAGTACACCTCTGTTACGTGCAGGAAAGACTGGAGGGTGACTTTGGTTTCAAGTTTTAACTCATAACTTACCTGGTTTCGTTCTCATGTTTAACCTGCGTCACTTTGGATTTGAGATCAGCTAACTGAAACAAAAGAAAACAGAAGTAGGGTACGTGAAAAGATCGACATCATAATAATCATCATTTTAAAATTACAACCATTATCAACCTAACGTTAATAACGGTAGATAAGCAACCGTAGCGAGTTTACTACGGCGCCTTTTTCAATTAACTTACTTACAGTTAAGAAGCACTTCTCTTTAAGAAGAACTTTGTGAAAGGCTTTTTGTTGTTTGCCTTTTGTTTCAGCTTGTAATTCTCAGAAGAAATTCACGGTAGCTATATGACGTCATAATTGCAAAAACTAGCTGTAATTTGACGTGATCACATGCGCGCGCATATTGACAAATGTAAACGCAGAACCGAGAACTCAAACTCAAAACTCAAGTAAACGTTCCCCAACAAAATGCAACCGGACGATAGCGTCTTTGTCAATATTTCCGAGGTTTTCGCGCCAACGTCATAAACAATGAAGTTTGTTTGCGGTGAAACTAGCAAACGAAGTTTGATACCTTCTTTGTCAGGAACGCTGTGTCTGTGAGTTGCTCCAAAGTCAGACTCGGCATGAAGTTTGAGCGTGAAGGATGATTTGACTGATCAAACAGTAGAAAAGACCCTGGTAACCACAGATAACAAGAATGTGAGGTGTAGAGTAAAAACTGACGATAAAAGAAGAGAAGCGACATGAAAGAATGACGGGATCTGAGGGGATTTATTTGTAAACCTTTCCGTTTTACGAGATTAACTGGAAATTGTATCTTTCTTAGTCAGGAAACGCAACTTAGAACTTAATTCACCCAATGCCAGGCAAAGAATAGAAGATGTACGCAGTAAGGGAAGCTCTGAAGCAGACCAAGGGATTTATTTTATTTTCTCCGCCCTTTTCGCCTAGAACAACCCAGGGACGTGTTTCTCGAAAGCTCTCGTAAATACCGGGCCCAATAACTTACCGGGTCTTTCGAGAAACGGGCTCTAGGGCGGTTGCAAAATTCAATAATGCGTACACTAAATGAACGCCGAGGCCATACTCCCTTTATGGCGGCATTTCGCATAACACAACAGTAAATTACCACGGTGTTACTCCGTGTTTCCTCAAACATACCTGGTGATACACGGCTGGCTGAATTGCGATAGCTGGACCTGTTCTGTTTGGATGATACTCTAACAAATAAAAGCAACACAAATATGCTATGCAGTGAGCATAAGAACGCCAGAATTCAGGAACAGTACCAAGGTCTCGACCTTCTCGGGCACCAAATGGCACTTGGTTCTTTGGAGTGCCCAGCGTGTGAATGCAATACTATTTTTTTGCCGGTACCCAGGCACCAGTGCTCGGGCACAAAGTGTGAATACAGCCTTATAGACTCAAAAATGATGAGTCAGCACGTTTCGGGATAACTCTCCCGTGATCAGGAGCCCTTTACCCCAGGGCAGGAAAGTGAGAGGAAAGAAAACAGAGCGGGACAAAAAAGAACATCACCTCGTGCATGACTTACTTTCCTTGCCCGTCTCTCAACGGCTCCCCAAAAGGGGCAGAAGGAAAAAAGGAAGGCATTGATCTCTGTTTAATTCAAGCAAAATTTATGCTGCTGAGTTGCACTTAAGACACTTTTTGTAAGAGAAAGTTGTATCCTCAGCAGAAAAAATCATTTCGGTTAAGAGTACAGAGCAGTATCAAAGAAATTGCTAAGCAACGTCAATGTCTACTGGCGACCGTGCGTGAGTCCATAATGATGTGCAACCGCTCTGTAAAAGGTTAAGCTTACTGGAAATAATTACGAGAGGTAGCTCTTATTGTAAAGACAATACCTGAAAAAAAGTAGCCGAACGTTTTGCGCGTGCGACAAAAGAACCGTTTTCAAAGTTAAATTATGTTAAAAATAGGAACATATTTAAGTAAACATCATTGACCAGGAGACGTGAAATACAGCGGAAAACGCTTTGCATTCCATAATTCAATTTAGGAAAAGCGTTCAGAACTCCGTCGAATCTAATGTACAAGTGAGCAGTACTCGAGTACTTCGCCGGAGTGACTCTTTACCACTCAGAGCGATTTCAAATTGGTAAGTACTCAATTACAACAAGCGGTATTCGAGTATATTGCCGGAGTAACCTTTAAACATGCGATTTCAAATTGAGTGGCTTTCAATCTGAAAGTATTTCAACGTGCAGTGTAACGAGTAAGTTTTAATTACTTGGAGCGATTTGGAAAATGTTTCAAGCATTGCTTGAACATATTGAGTACTCAAAGGCAGTATGGAAAACTTAAATGCTTAGGATGAACAAAACGAAATAAATTGTTTTCTGCGGTTAATGCATGACAGTTAAAATGGATATAAATGGATATAAATAGATACAAAACAGATCAGGTCGAAAAAGGAAAAAGTGTCATCTTGTGAAAAGTTACTCTAAGTTATCTATTCACTTCACAAGGCCACCGGTAACTCAAAACAGGTTTGCCCTGTATGTGTTCGCCATTTTGAATCATCAACTCCAACCGGTCTCAGAAGCTCGTTTGACCGGTTTGACCATGACGTCAGAATTGTTTCATTGGTTCACAGCCAAGTCTTTGTTCTTTTGCTTTATACACGCGACACCACCCGGATGGTTGGGCGGCAGGTTAACTGCACTCCATACTCATATCTCTCTCTCTTAAACACTCAAACAGCATGCATTACCATTAACCCCCTCCAACTCCTGCCTCCCAATTCCCTACATATCCCTAATTCAGCTGCCGTTAATGCCCAATCACACCCCTAGCCTAACACCCCTACCCTGACATCTCTCTAACCCGTACCACATCTTATTTATCCCCCACAAATCCCCCACATAATCCCCACATATCCTACTTATTTTGTCAGTGATATTCATCGGTGCGAATTTAATATATCTCACACGGCTTCACAATTAGTACCCAGAACAACTATGGCATTGCTTGAAGTTACAGCAGTCTTTATAAAATAGTGTAAATCTGCAGCATTTCTGACGCTCTCCGTTAAAGACAACTTTTGCATCGAATGAAACAATGGGAACCGAATGAAAGAACAACAGTCGGCCAACACAGTCTCTAAACTCCCTTCTCTTGTCGACTTTGTAAATAAATTTTTGAAAGACGCTCTCCGCTTTTGTCCCAGACTCGATACATCAGAACCTGAAGAAATTAATACAATCCTACTCCTTCTTTTAACTCCCTCTTTTGGAGTTCTTCGTGGGAGTGGAGGGCATTTGTTTTGTTGTTATGTTGAGATTTTCTCATTTTTCTCACCCTTCGATAGAGACTTACTCAGGGAAATAATGTACAGTGACTAAATTCTCGCAATACGTTATGCCAGGGCGCTTGTATTTGGGGGACCTCTTTCTGCTCGCGCTCTGGTCATGCCGAGAAGCGCGCGTTAGTTTCTGGGCGCGGATTACAGGGAAATGGGTGGTTGTTACGGGAAAAGACTGGTTCTTATAGCAGACGTTCCTTTCCCTTCTTTCTCGGGTTTTTCTTTTCCCCAATCCCTTCCACATTTACGCCTGCAACCCTGGCTATCTGGATATACTTCTTACATGTACAGTACCTGCATGATGATTTTAAGGGTGACTCCAGCCTTAGAACGAAAAACAAAAAAATGAAATTACAAAGCAAGGATTTCCTCCTGAGTGGCAAACATATAAGTATACACCCTTAAAGTTATGATAACTGTAGAGCCGAAACTTAAAGCTCGTTTATACAGCAGAATAAAGGATAAAGAAAATGCTGTATGTATGGCTCTGGATTAGATTGTGTTGCTATTATTTTTTTTGTATTGTACATGAAAGTACATGGTGTTTGTTTGCCGTTTGCTGTTTGAAGGCACGGATGTTATTTTTGCGAGATTATAGTCGTCACTATTTGGTTAGCCTGGGTCTCTCTGTTGATGAGACTTGCAAAAAAAAAACTGTTGTAAGGCCAACGCAAGAGTTGGAATACATGTTTGTCATAAACTTTGTAATCTTCAACTTTCGCGCACCACCGTGATCTTTAAAAAACGGTTTATCAGTAGTTGCTGAGTGTCGGGAATTTTGCAGGCATTTTATCGTTTTTAGTGAAGTAAAAGCATTACGAAGAACACAATTATGAAGGGGTATTTTTATGGTCATACCTAAATGTATAGATTAAACCGTTTCAGAGACCAGTTCGAGAGACAAGAAAAGCTCGACGCGTTGACCCGTTTGAACAAACGAGATTCAAACGCATTGCGAACTCGTTTGTGTTGCAGAGCACTGTAAGTATTGCATATTTCTAATTAATGTCTCAATTGATGCTCAAGTTATTAAAGTTGCAGATAATAATACAAACCTGTGATTTATAATTTTGAGCAGTCCAACTTTAAGTTCCAGTTCATCTGCGCGTTTTTTGACCATTCTGACCGGGAAAAAAATTACATTTTTGCATGTAAAGACAGTCAGTTTCAGCACTCTAGCTCTACTTCCTTTTTCTCTTTTCCCGTACGTTTTAATGCTTCTGTCTCACATTTCACAGTGATTTTCTAATAAATGCATAGCCAGTTTACAAAACATGATTACAATGTAATTTTATGCACATTTCTAATTCAATGTTCTAACACATACATTGTTGCCAGTAACAGCCATTACAATCAACTAAACATCAATGCTTCCACCTTTCTAACTTTGTTCCATTGTAACAGACTATTATTTTTAGTTTATCACCTGATTGTTTCAGGTTCCAAGACTGCCGCTGCTAATTTTCCTGACAGATACACTGCCTCTCTCTGACCTCTCTCCATTGCCTCAATGCACTCTTCATATTCTACCTACAAGTCAATGTGAAATACAATCCTGGGGGAGATCTAGGGGGTTTGGGGACTTTGATCGAGCCCCCTAAATTAAAAAAAAAGAGATGTTACAACATCCTGACTTGGCCTCAGAATGCCGGAAATCCCATTTCTGAGAACCTAAATACCTTTTAAAAAATATCTGCTGGAGTATGCCCCAGAACCCCCTACAGGGGATTACCTTCTGCAGTCCATATCTAAAACCGCCTTCTATAAAATCCTGTATCCGTACCAGCAATCTGCATCACAGGTCATGGAAAGTAATTCCTTCTACCACAGTTCAATATTGGATAACATGATAAGAGTTAAAAGCCTTTATCCAGCTCATTTGTGCTAAAAAGAATTTCTTTATTGAAAAATTCCACTTCTGACACCATGTTTAGTACTCACAACTGTCAGCCATAATAGTCAAAAAGTACAAGGATCATGACAACTGTCTACCTGGTTATTGAGAAAACAGCAACTAAAACACATCACAACCCAAGACAACTTGTTACATCATTGCAATTTAAAGCCACATTATTTTTGACTGGTAGGACCAAAGGCAAATTTGAATGCAATAAATTTTTTACAAGGATGTATCTTTTCAGTTTTTTCTCCAATACCTTTATTCTGGAAAGTAGATCTCTGTATGTTGAATGCTCATCTATCAGTCTTTCAAAGCATACTTTGTGCACACAGTAACGGTCCTAGAATGCATATTCACAAAATTTTTCATTATATATACAGCAATTCATGAATATTGCAAACATACCTATGGCCTCAGGAAATAAAAAAAATGTTGATTAAGAACACTATGTAACAAGCACTGCAGCTTGTAATAAAATTCTGAAAATTTACCAACAAATATTATCAATTCTTCTAACAATTTAGAACAGTCAGCCATCTTGAACAGTCATGAAACTTCCAGATATGATTATTGTTATAATTAGTAATGATTCCTGAATCAGCTTTACCTAATACACTGTAGTTATCATCTCCAACAATTAGAATGCATCACAGATCTATGCAGCCAGCCCACTAGAAGTGATACCTTCCTGCCCCTCCACCCTCTCCCATCTTCCAGCCAATCCTACTTACACAGGGCAGGACATGAGTTTTCATCCCAGACTCTCTCATTTATGCTAACAGTACAGGTATGGCAATTTAATGATTCATTACTTTTCATTTTGTTTTATAACATGATATCCCAATTGAAAAGAAGTATGCTATAACAAAGAGGGAATTTAATGACTAGGGGGAGAGCTACTATTCCTGGATGATACAACAGTCCCACACATTACTCTGACAAACATACAGTAAATTATGCCATGAACATTAATGCCACCCTCCAGAAAATACTTGCCCTCCTTTTTGCACCTCCAGCCCCCCTCCTCTCCTACTCCTGGCCATAAAAATCACTAATTGCATACCAAGGTTGTTGTTGTTTTGCTGTTGTGCTGGAGATTAGGAGATGGATGACATAACATTTCCATCAGCAATTGTAGTAGGAAATAAAACCATACACTTTTACCTGTTTGGTAGTTTTGACACTGCTATCCAGATTCAACAGTTCCTGACCAAAATATATTAAATATAAGTTGTAAGAAGCTTACTTTTTAATATAACTAAAGCTTACTTCCTGTTTTGTTACAAATAGGCCCTTCCACGGTTCATTGATATTTTTAAATAACAATTTTAAAACACATTTTAAGCTATAATTCTTAATCTTTCACTTATTAATGAATTAAGGCGAAAGTATATAATTGTTTCTCAGGATCAGCAGGATCTTCTCTTCCGGGTTTCAAAATGAAAACAAAATAATTATTTTTCTTTTTTAATTAAGCTTAAGCTTATTACATTTTCAGTGTGAATCAACCAACAATAAATTGTAGCCGATCTCTTATAATTTGGATAGAAAACACAGCTGCAAACATCACTTCCACTTTCTAAGACATTCACTTAATGCATTTCAGCCACCTAACTTTTCTTAAAACCTACCTTATTTAAGAAATCTTGAAGCTGATTTGAATATACCGCCATTTTCGTGTCCATCACATGTGCGGAGCTGAATCTGCTAATGTATCGACCTAAAAACCTTATAATTAGCACAATTTCTCTTCAGTCGTGTTCCAGCAGGCTAAAAGATTGCTTCCGTTTTAACGATTTCTAAGAAACTCAAAAATTTGCAAGCGGTTCACGGAAAATCCTCATGGATGCAAACCCACTCAACCCTTTTCAGCATAATTTTTTTGGGGCGCGTTTCCATCGTTACCATTGATTGCGTCAAATTACGTGCGGATTGAACACCATTCATCCCCAGTCCTACTCCAAAATTTGCACTGTCGTGCTGTCGTGACCGATCCAACATGGCGGAGAGTTGGGAGTATGGTTGAGTTTGTTTTGGCTGGAAGAAACACTGCAAAAAGAATAACTTATAGAGCGTAGAAGCCATGAGGGCCCGGAGTAACTCGATTGTTCGTCTGGACTGGTACCACAGTCTTGTTAACCGCACCATTTTGGATTTTCAGGTAAGCTAATTTATATAGGCTTATTTAGCTAGTTCATAAGATCGACTTTCGGTCCGATGACTGATACTTATTTGGGTTGAGATCAACTTGTTTTTATGATGAACAGGCAAGATATTGATCTGCTTCATTTTGTCGTTTGTCCTCCACTGGTTTTATTTGTCGCAAATCAAACCTGTGCGGTGCATCATGTCCCGACAAAAGCCATATCATATTGTCGTGCAAAGTTGACACGAATAACCTTTAGCTCTGCTTACATACGTGTCTAAAAGAAACTTGAGCTGAAGTCTTAGTCACGTTATTTACATCTTCGTATCATGATGATCACAACATGAACAATATCTATATTCCGCGTAACTTGCTGAAACAAAGAGTTTGTCTGTATAATTATATAACAGTTGAAAATTTTGAATAACAAAGAGAATTAATAGATGTCGGTGTTTCTGAAGAATCGATCAATTAGGTTATATCGCCAGACACGCCAAAGTTTTGACCTCACGTCAAACTTTCTTTTGTAATAACTACAGATCCTTTAGAATTAGTAGACATGTGCTAAAACCCAGAAACAGTTTGTAACAACCCAGAAAACTTTTATCTTATGATCAACAAGCAGACAAACAATATTTTATTATTTTGTAAGCTACATGTATATGGATGCACTTTATTGTACAGCAATAAGAGAAAACTTTAAACCCAGAAGTATAAATTGTGTGACTCTGCTTTCTGTTCCATTTGTGTTTTGGGTAAGTGCCTACTTTTGTTAATAAACTTTATCAAAGTGCCAGTACATATGAAGCTCATAGAGCTCATTGGGAGCCCTATTTTACATGTAAGTAAATAGAAATGTATCAATTTTGTATCTCGAAAGAAAAGGTATAGAGTAGTCATGTCTGCTATACATATAAGGTGTCTTATGAGTTATTTGCTGTATTGTGTGAATCAACCCAGGACCCAGTAACAGGACTCTTGCCACCCAAAATAAACTGGGAGACATACAAATCAGGATCCAGTGATTGTAAGGATGCTTGGGTGCGGGACAATGTCTATAGTATTCTGGCTGTCTGGGGTCTGTCCCTGGCATACAACAAGAATGCTGATATGGATGAGGACAGAGCAAGAGCACATGAACTTACTCAGGCAAGATAAACAGAATGAACCTTATACAATACGTATATACATCTACAGCTGTCAGTGTTCTCTGTAAGCTTTGTCTAAGTACTAGCCCTCAATGTGCCGGCTAGTCTAAGGTGAATAAGATTTTTCAAGGTAAAAAGTGTAGATTTGAAACAATCTTTTAGTTTTGCTAGTTTTCTATACCTTTTCAGTATCTCTTCAGGCAGAAATCATTTCAAATTTGGCTGAAGGAATTTACTTTAGTTCATTTGAAATTTCACTGAAAGCATTTACAACAAACTACATGTACATTGTTTGTGTAAAGCTGTATAAACTTATGTTTCTGGTACTTACCTTTTTGCTTTTGCTTTCTGTAGGCTGTTGTGAAGTGTATGAGAGGATTGTTGCTGTGTATGATGAGACAGGTATGTTTTGGTGTAATCTGTGAGCCTTATATGTCAAATGTAGTACAGACAAAGTGAAATATATAGATCTTAATGCGCAGTGGTTATGAATTTGCTTTAACTTGTCTTCAGGTTAACAAGGTTGAGAAGTTCAAGAGATCACAAGCCAAGGAAGATGCATTACATGCGAAATACAACTTAAGTGAGTGGTTGCAATTTTTAATTTTTTTATTACTGAATGGAATGCACCAAATTTAACATGTATTTTTTACTTTTATTGTATATTTATATTTTTACATGTGCAACACCTGAGGCTAATTTTTCATTGTAAGTAATACTTGGTTTCACATGTCTTCAGTGATCATAGAAATTAGTAGTCAAATTATCACCTTTTGAGCTTTTCTCGTCATGACTAGTGGTACATTGTGTACATACAAATGTACATGTCCACTTAAATGCTTCTTGTTCATTTTCGTTACAGAAACCTGTAGTCCATGTGTTGGAGACCATGCATGGGGACATCTTCAAATAGATGCTACATCTCTTTATCTCCTCATGTTAGCAGAAATGACTGCTTCAGGTAAAGTACATAGTCTATGTGTACACATGTAAAAGAAACATCATTTACAATGACTGAGTTACAGCCTGGCTCTAGCATAAACCCTTTCTTGCACTCAGCAACTTTCTCACAACAGTTTACAAAGTACTTGGACCTTCTTCAGTATTATCTCTTATAGTAATAGTGTACATACTGGAACAAATGTTGAAATTTCGTTGTTTTTTTTTGTTTTGTTTTGTTTTTTTTATTCTCCTTAGGAATACAGATTATTTTTACCCTTGATGAAGTGGCCTTCATTCAAAATTTGGTGTTCTACATTGAAAAGGCATATTGTATTCCAGTAAGTCAGTGATATCCAAATATAAAATATGCATAGATCTCTAGACAAGTGTATAACAGCTAAAAATGTACCAGATCAATGAACAGTGTAATTTAAAGGGTGTTGGTGATTATTTTGAAAATGAGTTGTCACATAGTACATCTTGATGTGTCCAATGTACATGTGGGATAAAGATTTTCCAGATTTTAATTTAACTTAGGTACTAAAGGCAACAAGTAGAATAGAAACTATTTGAGCCAGGAAAGCCTTAGAAACAATGATAGAAAGATTTAAATAACTTTCGACACGTCTCTGAAATGAAAGAAATATTCGTGTCCCAAGCAGGATTCGAACCTGTGTCTCCCCACATATTAGTCACACATGATATCCACTACACCGTCGGTGCAGCCACACTAAATACATGTACATGGTAATTTACAGTGTAGTGGATATCTCACCCTAAGTTAGCATACGTGGAGATGCAGGTTCGAATCCTGCTCAGGAACCAAATTTTTCTTCTATTTCAGAGATGTGTCTCGAAAGCCACCCTTAAGTTATTTAATTGGTATTTTGTCTTTCATTGTCTTTACACGTATGTTGGTTGGCCTATGCACTGTGAACTGAAAGATCGTTTCTCAGCCAGTGCAATTTAAACTTTTGTAATCAGTATGAAATTTTCATAATGTTTTCAGGACTATGGTATCTGGGAAAGAGGCGACAAATTAAATCATGGCATGCCTGAGTTGAATGCAAGTTCTATTGGAATGGCAAAGGTTATTAAATTTCACATTTATTTTGACATGTAGTGCTTTTAGCAGCTGTGTAATTGTACTGTGTACAATGTATGTCCATGTGGGTATTACAGGGTATGTGTACATACAATGCATGTAGTATATGTGTTTACCACTCCAGGCTTTTGAACATAATTTGCAAATCAGTTGTTTTGCTCATTTTCTGGTTGTGTTTTCAGGCTGCTTTAGAAGCATTGGATGGTCTGGATTTATTTGGCCCTGAAGGTGGACATTCCTCTGTCATTCACATCCTTCCGGATGATATTCAGCAGTGCAAGGTTTGCAGAATTTGATTGTCAGTTGCTCACACAGTACAGGCATCAAGTGTATGTTATATACACTGTACATTATAGTGTTATTAACATTGAGCTATCTTGAAGTTCACATCATTGCTTGACATCAGTTTGTTTCATTTTCAACCTCAGGCTATTTTACAATCAATGGTCCCTAGAGAATCAAATTCTAAGGTATGCAAATGTTCCTGATTAATATTTATGTTATACATCCTTGTTGTTAAATCATTTTAATATACATGTATCACTTAACAATTTCTCTAGGAATGCTTGACTTGCTCCAACAGAAGGTGTTTTTACCCTGATGTAGAAGGTTGCTGATTATAATATGTGGCTCTAAACTTTAAGATTCACATATTGTTCTTACATGTACACGGACAGGGGGAGGGCTTTAAAAACCTTTCCTGTATCACACCGTGAGTTGGTCTACCTGTGAGTGAATCTCAAGGGGGGAAAATAAACATACAGGTAAAATCATGCAGTAAAATTACTATAAGCTCTATGACTATTAACACAAGTATCCAGTCATGTTACTTAACAGTTTTTTAATTCACGTTTTTTCTCCATAGGAAATTGCTGCTTCAGTTTTAAGTGTGATTAGTTTTCCAGCCTTTGCTGTTGAAGATGATGATCTTGTAAAGGACTGCAGGGAGAAAATTATTACTAAACTACAGGTATCAAAAAGTTTATAGATGTCCAAGTTTATTTATATGTTAAGTTCTCTCAGGTTTATTTTCATTTTCCACTCTTAAAACATATAAAATTACGTGAGTCCAAGGAAAATAAAATCAAACTTTATGGCAAATATTGACAGAAGGATTTTTTATTTACGAGGCGGTTAGTGTAAATTAAAGAACGCATATATTTTTTCTCGTAGTTAGAAAAGAACAAATGTCTGTCTAAAAGTTGGAAACATAATCTTAGATTAAAAATTATGTACACAGTTTCTTATTACAAACAACTTAAATTATTTTCTTATGATTATCTGACAGGGTCACTATGGCCTGGTTCGTTTCATCCGAGATGGCTATAAGACTCCTCTTGAGGTTTGTAAAATTGAACAGATATAATTCTTTTGCTGAGAACTGAATGAAATGGTAATAGTTTTTAGTCAGAAGAAATTTAGAATAAAAATAAATTGAGGAAATTTGAACTCCCGGTGAATTGATGATGGAGAAAGCTTTTTTGGTAATATAGAGTCTCCCTATGAAGGGTTTGGTAATGTTTCTAACATGTTGGACTCCAGATCCAGCAGTGCAGGTCTGAGCCCTATCAAAGGTCATTTTGTTGTGTTTTTAGGCAACGTACTTTACTCTCACTGTGCCCCTCTCCACCCAGGAGAATACACCTGTATTAGGCACATGTATACCGGTACCAGTAACGCATGCATGTAGACGACTTGGTACCAAGCCCAAGTCAGTAACCAGTTGGCCGTCCCTCCTCTTATCTGCTGATGAATATAATTCTCAACTTCAGAAAGTAACATAGAGTCAATAAAACATTTAAGTGAGGTTGTTTTATTTTACTGCAGGACCCATTCAGACTTCACTATGAACCAGCTGAGCTTGAAATCTTTGAGAACATTGAGTGTGAATGGCCATTATTTTACTGCTATCTTTTGTTGGATGCTTTGTTTAATGATGACGACGAGCAGGTATGAGTTTCATTTATTTGACTATCACATTCTGCCAACATACATTACCGGTATATTCCTGTGATACTAATTATTACTGACAAGTATTTCAAGTTCTCTTGACTGTTGATTCCTCAATTTTTAAATCAAAGAAACTGTTCACTACAAGGGTAAATGTTTTTTACCATAATTTTTTACCACTCCATTTCACAGTAGGTTGTGATTTGCTTTAGATGATTTTATCAAACAGTAAAAACAATGTTAGAAGAAATATACTTGAAATGGAAAAACACTATCAGTGGGTTGCTTTGGATTTCCTGTTCAAAGAAATCTCCCAGAGCATACTACATGTACTTTTGCTTGTCCTTAAGCCAACTGTTCTTTAAATCAGCTCGAGATTTAATTCAAGGAACGCTTGTTGATTAATTTCTAGAAACACAGGAAAATGTTTCTCTATAACATGTAGAATTTCTTCATTATGCTTGTGGACGTTCATTGTTATTGATGCTCTGATAGGGAATCTTTTGCTGCAGCAATGGCAGCCATTACCCCTTGTATCCATTTCTCTCTTCTGGCTTGGAACCAAAGCTGATGGCAAAAAACAGATGGTCAATGGAGACATAATTACTGTTAATAACAATATAACTTACTTAATGAAATGTTTACATGAAGAGCAACCAATATTGAATGCCTGTGCTGAACTCAATTACTCCTCTGCCACTCAAGAGTCAGACATGTTGAGATATTGATTAACTTGTTGGCATGCATGGTGACATGTAAATTTGGACCAAGCAGACTGTGTACATGGCAAAAAACATGTCCAGACTGTTAAAGATTTTTGCGATTTTAAAATGACTACAAACCTCCACATCTTTACTAAGCAAGTTGCTTTCCATTGCAATAATTATAACTCCTGTCTTATCAGGCCACTTCTGGTGTGAAAAACGGCTCTCGAGTTTGTTGATTTGTTCTGTAGAAAAGTGTTTAGGTGCTGTAGAACTCACTGGAATACTTCTAGGAGTGCAAACTGTGCTGACATTATTCCATGGAAGAGAGACCTGCACCATTTTGTCCTCTTGTTCTTTCATGGCATCTTTTCCTTTATCAAATCAAAAGTCTTCTGTGCTTAGCTGCAATGTTATGTAGAGAAGTTGGATCCAGGGGCACTTACATATATGAGATTCTGTGGCTGTTGTGATGTTTTCTGTGAATTTCATTCATCCAGCAAAGATATTAACAGGCTTTAGAACTGAAAATCTTGAAATTTTTGTGGCATTTTGCATGCTACAGGTAAAAGGATTACCAATGATGCCAAATGTTTTGTGGGATGTGAGTTTAAGTAAACATCACAATGTTAAAGTTGTATTGTAACTCCTTTGTTTTTTGCATTCATTTATGTTCATCCAATTAAACATTTATTTAATTGACATTAGGTTCACCACAGTGATATTGCTTTTCTGTTGTTTAAACAAATGTACTAGGTGACATTTTGCTATCTCTGTAAACAATCTTGCCCACCCGAAAGTAATTATGCAAAAATTCTCAAATTCAGATGTAGTTTTAGTGCTGTTTGTTGGCTCTGCCTTAAAATCACACAGGATGTGGAGTGTAGTCTAGTTTTGATCTGATGCAATTTAAAATCTGTTATGCCAAATGTGTTCATAGTCATTGCTAATTAATGTGCCTGCTAATCCCTTAGGTCTGCTTAATTATGTAGCCTTTATTTCAAATTGTGTAGCCATTGTTTACACAGAAAGTACAGAAAAGTACAGTGCAATGGACATGCACAGCAATGTAGAAATGACTGGTGTTGAGTTTGATCTCTGTTCAAGTACACTTTATTGATTGTGGACGAACATTTGGTCTAATGACTGCGTATAATACAGTGGACATTGTGAAATATTGAATCATTTTGTGTATATTAAATATGTCAGTGTATTCCTTTTAAAAAAGCAAAATTCGTAAACAAAATATCTACTGTAGATACAGAAAGCCAAGACTTTTCACTGCTGCTTCATGCATGAATATAATACAAACATGATAAATCGTGCATTTAAACTTAGGTAACCAGTTTGAATGTGGAATTGCTTATAAAGCAAGTCATGTATGCTGATATTTCTGAATTCCAAGCTAGAAATGGAGTCTAAAGTTATTCATCCTGGGCCATTTTCCTAACTACCAACAGACATCTACATCTTTATTTTAAATTAATTGATATTTTAAGGTTTCACAAGCTATAAACAATGGGGTTCAATTATTAGCCTTCCTGGTAGCTTTTTCGTGAAAAAGGTGTTAATTACAGCAATCAGAAAAGCCATTATGACAGAATGTTCATATTTAATGTTTCAGCCTAGAGTGATCTTCTTTTCTTTGTTTTTTGCCAGTAAGGCATTCATTTCTATTATGTTAACTTTTTGTAATCAGAAACAAATTATATTTAACAACATTAACTTAACTGTAGTGCAACAATACAGCCTTTGTCTTGAGCAAAATTAGTTAAATCAACCTGTGTTGAAATATGACTGTGCCTTGTGTGTACGTGTACATCCATTTGGGGGACCTTTGAAGGCCTTAATGCAAATCATAAATCAGCAATTCCACAGTATTATGGAAACTGTTTTCTTTCTTCTTAATAAATACACCATTACCAAGAATTAAAAATTAACATAGAGTAATCGGGATGGGAGACTCCAAAAATACAAAGATACAGTATACCGGTATGCCCAAATAAAGCGGTGGTTTTGTAGCCAAAATTGTAATCATTTATGAGCAGGAAATTCCAGTTCATGAGTAATTAATAATTTTTAATTAGTGTTATATTTACTTATATCCTGTTAATAAATTTCAGTTTTATTACTAGCCTTTTTGAAGTTCCATGTCCCAGGGGGAGGGAGGAGGGGGAATACTTGAAACACTGATAAGAAGGGAAGCTAAGGAGAGCTTTTACAGCATTTGTCTTGGGATAATCTATCTTCCAGTCCCAATTGATCAGTGTTCTCGTAGGAATAATCAGGTCCTTGATTCTGCTTGATTTATTTATAACAAATTTATTTAATGATGACTTAATACATAACTATTTATTGACCAAGAGTGAGGTTTTTACAGGAAAATCTCAAACCAAGACTTTGCCGTATTGAACAAGCGATGGTGATGTCAATATGGCAATGCCGCGGTTTGAGATTTTCCCGTAAAGACCAAACGTTCAAGGTTAATAAGTTGTTTATTTTGGGGGTTTTTGCTTTATTCTTGCAGGCCCATAATTGGCCTGTGAGCATTATGGGAGAATAATGCCCTAGAGTTAGCCAATCAGAGCATGCATTATATTGGCTACAAACACAAGTCATATAATGGTCAATGTATTGTTCATGATTTTAACAGGTGAAAACCTACACTGATTTACTGGAGCCTCTATTGGTGAGAGATAACGCAGGCCTTCCTTTGGTTCCAGAATTTTTTTATGTGCCCAGGGACAAGGTACATTTTGTAGTTACATTGTGGTTAATTAACATTTATTCTGTAGTTCCTGGTTAGAAGGTTGGGTTGCTTTGGGGAGTGATAAGAACAAGGTAACACATAATTTTAAAACTCACCTTCACATGTGTGTGTATGTGTTTGAAAAGCAAGAAACAGCAGCAATCTTTGCTAGAAGACTAGCCCTGCAAACTAGCCCTGTAGCACAGTCTTGTTTTTCAAAACTTGAACATATAGTTTAAGTCTATTACACACGTATTAAGTAAAGGTATAACATGTTTACGCACACCATCATTAACAGGTTGATATTGAGAAAGCTAATCCCCACAGTGTGGAAAGAAAATGTGGTGAAAATGTGCTGCACTTGTGGTCTCACTCACTGTATGTCCTGGCATGCTTACTGAAAGAGGTACAGTATAAACTGCACTGATATTAACAGAACTTGAACCTTTTAACTTGGAGACGGAGATTGTTGAATGGTTTAGCAAGAAGTATAAGCAGAAATTTTAGCAGGACATTCTTAACTGTCTACTTTCAGTCAAATCTCCATTTATAGACACTATTGCATGCGACAGCAGTTGCAGTGACCTTGAACTTGAACTTAATTTTATTTTGTTTTCTTACATACTGTTACACTTGCTTACCACCCCTGCAGCTAGTTCCAGAACTAATTGAGGCCAGAGCAAGAGTTTATATTAAAAAGGAAAGAAAGATACAATAATGATAATTTACAACAAAATTATTAAAGGTACAAGTAAACAATACAAAGTGATGCAGTGGTGGCATTAGTTGAACATGTAGCAGTAACTGACTAACTGATTTTTTTAAAATAACATTACAACAGAACTTTATCGCTGTTGGAGAGATTGATCCTCTGAATCGGAGACACTCTACTGACAAGAGACCAGATGTAGTGGTACAAGGTACTCACACTGTATTTTCTCATTCAGTGTTGTTACACTGTCAATTGCCTCAGTGCTGAGTAATTTAATTAGCTTGTAGTTGCAGGCAGTGGACAAACTTGAAGGCAAACTTTGTCTTTAAGAGTGACATGACCTCTTTAAGTTACAAAATGATAATTAATTTATTTTAAACATGATAGTAATAAAATTATTGTAACACATTACCACTATGAAACCTGTTATCTAGTTCCAAAGATGTACATGTGCAGTTGTATACTGACATTCACCTTTCATTAATAAAAGATCAAATGATGCGATTTCATGATTTGAACATTAAAGTTTTGTGTTTGTTACAATTCACAAAACTTAAGCCTTAAAAAAAAGCTTAAGAAATATACTGTCTTGTTTTGCTTATAAAATTCCAGTGTCCCTTCTTGCTGAAGATGAGTTGGTCGGAACACAGCTTAGAAACCTTGATGTTCCTGTGCAAGTCACTCAGAACGTTAATCCAATACAAGTCCTTCCAGCTCGCACCCTCAGTTCCATGTACCAGCAGCTTGGTAAGAACAAGCACTGTACGTGATTCGGTGTATATTGACACCAAGATGAGGATAACCCTAACAAGACACTACTCTTGCCCTAACCTGATCCTGACACTTTGTCTTAAAATGCTTTCCAGGGCAGGAAAAAAAATGAATTCCACTTGCCTAGTGAGCCAGTAAATTTCAGTTTTCACTTGCCCCCACTTAATTATTACTTGCCGATGTGGCGACCAGTATGGCAATTAGAGGACAAACGTGAACAAAGTATTCTTGGATTCCTAAGTAATCCATTCTTTTAACTCAATGGTTAACTAATCTTGAAGTCTTAAGTTTGGAAATAGCTTCTGACTGGAAATTATCATTTATTAAGCTGACATTTTCACAAGACTATTGAGGCTAATTTCACTTGCCCACCAGGCCACTGAACTTCTATTTTCACTTGTCCAAGAGCAAAATTTACTTGCCCCGGCAATCAGACCTGGGTTTTTCTTGCCCTGCTTTCTATTGTCTAACCCTACATCCCAGGCCCTACATCTTAAGCTTATACTACAACTACAGCTGATGACAATGTTAAGTACTTACGACTCTCTTTAATATTGCAGGAAAAAATTCCAAGTTAAAACTGACTGGCAGGTAATGTGTTTAATATTAAAGCAAGTTCTTCAATTCCGTGATCTTTAAGTGATGGAAAGAGCAGCTCAGCTCTGACTTATTGATTCTCATTGCAGGCCCAACTATCACATTGGAGTCTTAGGGACTAGCATGTTGTATAATGTTGGAAACTCATACTCCATTCTAGCCTTTACGCCTCAGGTGAACTCAAGAAACTTAGTAAAATTTTAAAAAAATGTATTTAACAATGTGCTAAGCAAAAATAATTAATGTGAGGTAATTTCAGGCAATTTTGTAGTTTCTGCCCAAAATTACCTCACATCCATGTTGAATTTTATTGTAATGCAGAAAGAAAAATTAACAGGGAAAAGGGCTACTAAAGGCATCTTTTATGAATGTTGTAGCCTTGGAGCAGCCTCCCTTGCACTATGACACAAGCAGCAAAGTCGCAATATGCATATCTGCAGATTCTTCACTTGTGCGACAGCAATTGAGAAACTGGTCGCAGGCTATGAATGTGATGATATTTCAACTTTAAACTGTAAAGAAGATATATTTAACAAATTTTTGTGATACACCAATCTGATCACATAGGTGCGATGAAAGAGAGTGGAGAAATTTTCTTTGAACTTTTCCTTCAAACCTTGTCTTTGAACGGATGTCTATTTGCGCTGACAGATTCTAACTCCATAGCTTTCTCGTTTCAGATTCTGGATTACCACCAGTTTTACCTGGCTCTTGATAATGAGTTCCTTGCGGATCGTATCAAGTCTCTTGTGGGTTTTCTCGGAGCTAACTGGAGGCGTCTTGGAAGACCGATTCTTACAATGATAATCACACACTCCATGCTTGGTAGGTTGGCATGACAACTCATATGGCACTTGGCACATCCTTAATACATGTAATGATGCATGGTATATGTACTGACTTCCCTAGTCTGGTTGAAACTTGTCAGAAAAAGCCGTTTAGCCATGGACAGGATTGCCTTTTGATTTAGCGTATGCACAGCTTGTTTTGTGCACTTGCCAGATATGTAGTTTCCACGGTCACTTATTTTTAACTTTGTTGGTTGTACCATGCAGAAAGTCTTTGTAACTCCCAGTCACTGTCCAGTTCGTGTTTGCAAACCTTTTCAGTCAGTCATTGTGGTACCTTTTCCGTCTCTTGTGAGATGTTTTGACTGGAGACAAGAGCATGTAGAAACCGGTCTCGCACTTTTCCAGAGATTATGCATTCGTCAGGGTACAAGTACGAGAAGCAGAAACTAAATTACATTTTTTTCTTTGTATAGAGGACTCTCTTTCGTCATCTATTGCCAAGATGATTGTAATGTTAAGAAGTGGCTACATATCAGGAGTAAGGTAAGTTATAACAAAGTTCTGACATTGTGAAAACATACAACAATTTTCCAACTGCAAAAAATGAGTAAAAAATAATTAAAAGGGAAATGAAATACAGCTAAGAAAACGAAAATAAGAAACACGATACGTGTAATACATGTTTAAAGGAAGAAACAGAGATTTAAGAATGCCGGTTTGGGGAAGCGGTTTAGATTCCTGGTTGACCACTTGTTTTCCCCTTTGTAATCATAACTGCCTTGTCTGTACCTTTAACAAACCTCACAACAAATTCATGTAACTGTATAATAAGAGAACAAGATTAACTAGTATATAATACTGTTAGTGTTTTAAAAGTCTCTTGTGTCACCTCACAAATGAACTTACTAATGCAATACATGCACACGCATCACCAGTTCCCAGCCTTGAGTACTCATCAAACAATGTTGATTAGATCAACCTACATGACGACAATGTATGCAGGGGGATCTAGAGGGAGGGTGCAGGGGGTGCGCACCCCCCCCCCCCGAGATGAAGCCTTCGTTTACCTCACCAGTCAGTTACGCCATTCGTTAGTGGTGCACCCCCTCCTAAAAAAAACCTGGATCCGCCCCTGGTGTGTGGCCTATCACTAACTTTGATTCATTTTCAGGGTTCGGTTAGGATACCTTTCTGACTTCTTAAGTACATCATGCATCACGAGTCTACACTTTATTTCAGACAGTGATGAGGGTAAGTGGGTTTAAAGTCTTCTGAACAATGTGCAGTATACACCAGTCTTTCCTACACTCGTAAACAGAGTCTTAATTGCCTAGTCCAAGACTTCAAAACTGTTTTCAAATTGTTCAATGTTTGTTTTCCAACTGTTTTGTTTGCTGTAGGTTTTTTTTTTGATGATGATTTCTCTAATATAGGTGAGGCATATCTACAACTGTTTATCTACAACTGTCGTCGTGTTTTTACTGCAATGTAATTTTTTTGTTGACCAATCACAATCTACTTTGTGCAGAGATGCATGTACATCTTGCCATGTATCTTGCTTTTTCAACTAACTTGGTTCACGTCTTAGGGTGCTGACTGTAGATTGTACTGTTAAATGTTTTTTTTTTTTAATGAATATCTTGTAGAACTCAGGAGACATAAAAGAAATCCAGAATCTAGTGATATGTTACGACGCACCGATTCGGAGTCCAGAGTAAGCAGCCCTTGTTTACACATTACAATAACACTTGTTTGCTTGATAACACTTCACAACTTTGCTTAATTTTATAGGTCCACTTTGATTCTGCGTGCTTTGCAGACACTTCCTTTTTGTTTTGAAGAAAATCGTTGCTCAGTTTTTGTATATTGCAAAATTACTGTAAACACCGTCACGGTGATTCAGTTTTACTTGTTTATTTGTGATTGTTCACACTAATCGACGTCGTAAATTGTGTAATTAATAGCTTTTGTATCTCACTGGCCTTATTTTTGTTACAGAGTCGATCTGGAAGTCACGCTGGACATAGTCCTGTTAAGAGAAAGGCGAGTTACAAGGGAATGGTCAGGAGAAGCCGAAGTATCTCAGTCTACTGTGATTCGACTAGTGGCACATCACGTATGTAGTTATATCTTACATATTGTCATGGTATTTTAATAGTTAACCTCAGGTCCGCACTTAGTTCTCTTACGCGAATGTTCTTAAGGCCCGTCACGCACTCCACCTTAACGAACTTCGTCGGGTGGGGAGAAAGATTGCCTGACGACCCCAAAGAGCGTTTAGGGTGGCTCCCTAGAGTATTTACGAACACCCTCCCTATAGAGCGTGGGTTAGAAAAGGAAACTTAGTTAATATCTCTTAAAGTCTCCCCGTAGTGATTTACCAGTATGAGTACTGTTAAAATATACATTGTAGATTATTTTTTGGTTATCAAGTTTTGGATTAAGGCCGTTACCATGGCAACATCTCATCTAATGACAGGCAGATGTATTCCTCATTTTGGCCTGAACTCCTTGATATTTATATTTACCTTCGGGGATTTTTTTTCATACTTTGCCACATCATGGTAATGATATTGCCTGACATTCTAAATTGGCAAAAAGTCGAGGTTGTTCAGACGGTTTTTCCAATATTCTGTAATATGTAGTTCTTCTAAATATATCAGATTAGCTCTGACAGATTTTAACAAAAATAGGGTGTTTTATAGGAATTGTATGTGGTCACTTACAACTGAGCCAAATTTAAAAAAAGATTCACCGTAGGAAACGCGAGGAAATTCACTGTCAGTTTTGCTTTTTGTGCACATGTTGACGTCACAAAAATCGAAAAACACTGGCGTTTTCCTTTGAGCGCACGTAGATTACTTGAGCTTTCGTCCTATGCGCGCGTGCGATCGTAAAACTATAGGGAGCCACCTTAAAGAACCACTAAAGAACCAAGGCCTCTCTCGTAGGGAGTCTGGGAACGATAAATTCATCGAGCAAACTGGGCGCGAATACACGTTCATTTAAGAAACTGAGAAAGGAGAAAAGCTGGGTGTACTGTAGTATATCTTCTGATAGGGGTGTGGGTAATTTACTGTGAATGGGCTGGCAGTAGCACCGTATCACTCTCAGCTAAATCTCACGTACAGGGATATGTATACTGTGAACTGAAGCCATAATCAGCATGCATGTATAGGATAAGCGCTTAGCTATGTAACTCATCAGTCAGCTAGTTAGTCAGTCAGTTAGTAAGTCAGGCAATCATTTATTCATTCAGAATCTCGATTTTGGGGAAATTAGTTAGACCATGTTGCACTAACAGTTAAGCGAATTGGAAACCAAAGAAGATATACAGTCAACAATTTTAACAAGCCTTTGTTTAAGTGATTTACTCATGCTTTATCTGCAGTTATCTTATCTGTTGACGGCTGACAGCTTTGCCTCACATTCCCTCACGGGCGCCCGTGTTTTATGTTAATTTAGATCTTTTTTATTGTTTTAACTGTGTATACCCATGACGTCACTGTATCATTTTGCAGATTGCATGCGCATTAAGATATTAACTGAATGTATAACTCAACGTTAAAATAAAATTAACTCTAAAACGTAAACCTGACAAGTAACCGTTAACGTGATAACATACAGATCATAATCTAATACTCTTTTCGTAGCTTTGTGTCTAAACTTGCACGTGATGAGCACGCTTTCTTTACCATACTTAACAGAGCATGCCAGATCAAATACTGGCTGTATGTGAAAGCATGTAGGCTGTGCATGTTGCATGTATGTGATACTGATCACTAATACGACTGAATGAAGCAGACTTGAGTGGAATATCATAAAAAGAAACAAATTGATAAGTTACTAAAGAAACTGATGTTCTGCGAATAAAACACTCAGCTGTAGAGGTCCCCTCCACCCTACCGCTATGTGGATTTGGGATTCTTAATAGTTAATGTACTATCTGAAATATTTGTTTGTTTATTTACAGTGTCCTTAATGATTAGCACAACAGTCCTACTACATTTGACACTTAAATAAAGATATTTATTTTATTTATTCAGTACTGCTATTATGTGGTTTCGAGGGAAGGCCCTCCGTCCTCCTTTTTACGATTTTAAAAAAGAGACAAGTTAATAACTACAGTTGTAGTTTCGAATTCTATGAGAAATTTTGTAAAACGATGTTATGTAAGCTGCGTCGAATGATGCGATAACTTGATAATTTGGAAATCTCTGGAGATATTCAAAACATCTTGGGCTATGTATTAATTTTGTCTGTCCATCGTCCTTTCTGAGAGACAATTAGGAGCATTCCGTCCGAACTTTAGGCTAGTTTCTCTGTTCTGATTTTAAAAAATTGGTCAGGAGTGATATCCTCTCAAGATCAGTTGCGCGAATTGTTGGCCGCCGTGAACTTGGGTAAACACTTCAGTAGATTCCATCCGTATTGATTATTTTCAAAGCCTAGGTTTTCTTTGCTTTATTGATAAAGGCAATCCTCATATTTTCAAGGCTGTCCTAACGAACCGTTCTATCATTTGTTCAACACTGTTCTACAAAATGTAACTGTAAGGATTTTAGCGATCTAACTGAGATTTTTAAGTTAAGAAAAGGGACGGTTTCCCTGTAAGTAAGTCTGTGTTTTCTTGAGTAGGACAGTAAGATTAGCATGCACTAATCACGTGGGTTTTAGCACCAAGCAGGTGGTTCAACTCTACTTCATTTGACACTGGTGACGGGTCACGCAGGCTTCCTTCACCGACCGGATCAGGTACTATGCAGGAGCGCTCACAACTCACTAATCCTGTTTTATTTTTGCTTTTTTTTTTCTGTTTATTATTATTATTATTATTATTATTATTATTATTATCATTATCATTATCATTATCATCATCATCATCATTATCATTATCATTATCATTATTAGTATTAGTAGTAGTAGTAGTAGTAGTATTAGTAGTAGCAGTAGTAGTAGTATTAGTATTATTATTAGTAGTAGTAGTAGAAGTAGTATTAGTATTAGTATTATTGTTTGTGTGATTTAATTTAGTTCCTTCTGTTTCTGCGACTTTTTAAAGTGAAATTTCTGAACTTGGTATCATTTAAAATTAAGAATCATGTCAGTAATGTAATGATTTGGTTTGGCAAAAGGCTCGATGTCCGCCGCTCACTCGAGTCCGGTTCACGGGCTCCTTTCTCGAACAGCGACTGGTAATCGAGCCTTGTTTGATAACCGGTTTATTACAGAATAACTCCTTTAAGTGGAGCTCGTATTTGGCAAGAGGAGGTTTTTATTTTTCAATAATTAATGAAGGAAACTACGAAGTATCACTACAATATAGTGATACCATGCTCTCGTTTCTCATGCAGCGTGTCTTTGTAACATAGGTTCACACTTGCATTTGCGCTTGCCAGGAACAGTGCTCGTCTTAAACATCAATTAAGTTCTGATGTAAGAGATCTTGCCATTCTCAGCCCAACCAACTATCAAACAGGATAAAACTATACAGATTTGTAAGAACCGTCAGGGAGGCTGTAAACTTCCAAAGCACTTTTCAGGTCACTTATCAGTTAACAGTTTTACATGTCTAAAGTTAAAATGGTGGCTACAACAATGAGAGAATTTAACATTAGTGACAAGTTGTAAACTAAATTTGAATTAAGCACTCATCCTTAATTAGTTTAGTCCTGCTTTAAGAATGATCCAGGCCAGACATTATGTTCTGGTTTCATGAGATTTTGAGGGTTTTTTTACGTGTAATTATTTCAGGACGAAACATAATTGTTGAAATGCAAGAGTTGACATGTCTTTTATACTAGAACTTCTAAACACCAACTATAATGTCTGCTATTTCGTAGTTTGGTTGCACAAAAGTAACTTCTTGGAAACGCCTAAAATGATATAAGATGAATAAATAAATAATTACATTACAATAGATAAATAACTTTATTAACATGTCAAAAAACTAGCTCGCAAATGATAGTCGTATTTACAGAAAGCTAAAGACAGTTGAACTCTTAGTAGAACGCACAGCTCACAAAGAAAGTTAAACTCGTTGTATAACTCATCAATAAAAAGTTACCCACAAGGAAACAACAAACTAACTCCATTTTAGTTAGGAAATGGTCTTTATAAATAAACTTTCTGGCATTATTAAATTGAATGTATTAAATTGATCTTTAAACTGAATACGTTGCCCATGGGAATGGGTGATGTTTATACAAGCTGCACAAGTTGCTGACTAGGGAAATTAGAAGGCAGTCCATCAAAGTACCAAAGAAAATGCAGCGCTGCAACTAGTGCAGCAATCGAAACACACAACTTGTAGTCATTGGTAAACTTAGGAAATTTGCCAATTCAAGTCGTTGCGGAGTTGCAAATCCATTTAATAGCTCTTTTTACGATTAGTTTTTCTCATTTGCGTCACAATGTAATACAACGTGGACGCGAAGCAATTTCTGGCTGAAACTGCAAAATAGCCCGAAATTGCCGCGCATACATGCTAAATTATATTGTAATGAAAATGAGAAAAGTTAGCTGTGAAAAGGGTTATGGCCTAGGTATTGTTCTGCGCCCGAGTGAGCGAAGAGGCAAGATAAGATATTCTTGCTAGTGTCAGAAAGCATTATTCACGAGCAAAGAAAGAAAACACAAACTAGGCGTAAAATTTTCAAATTAAAGTAACTATAGAATCAATCCATCCCAAGCGTTTTTCATTTTGGGACGTTGTGCACGTAATTTTACTATTGTAGCGCAACCTTGGTCTAGAAGACAGACCATTTTGGAACAGATCATTGGAATCGACCATTTGATCTGTAAAGATTGCAAAATTATAGAACAAAGTGAACTTTTATTCATCCCGGGTGGAGTTGTAATTTAACTGGAAACTAGAGAAACTGGAGTTGTAGTTTAGTTAAACTGGACATAGTTTGTTCAAACTGTGTCCAGTTGTGTTTTCGTCAAATGTTCTCACTTTTGCTAGTGTATTGATGTCATTTTGCCGATCTTTGTCATGCAGTTCCCGGATGTGACGAATTTGAAGATAGAGCAGCCAATGGGTGGACGCCAGCCAGGTCACGTGCTATGTCAACGGACATGGAGACGAGAGAATATCTGAATCAGTTGGAAGAAGCTGCGACTATCGATGTACAGGCCGATATACTGCATTTCCTGTACAATACAAAGTAAACATCACAAACGATTAAAAAAATATATATACACGTATTAATCGTAGTTGGCGTACCAGGCCGGTTTTTAACTCCTTACCATTAGCGATATCGGAAAGTTCACTTATTTCACGTAATTTCTACATCCACACTTCTTCTTCGTGGAGGCGCGGTGGCCTCATGGTTAGTGTGCTCGTTTCGGATCGAGCGTTCCGGGTTTGAGTCCTTGTCAGAGACGTTGTGTTGTGTTCTTAGGTGAGACACTACTCTCACAGTGCCTCTTCCCCCCCCCCCCCCCCCCCCAAGTTAACAAATGGGTACTGGCGAATTTAATGCTGGGTGTAACCCTGCGGTGGACAAACATCCCAGCTAGGGGGAAGTAGAAATACTCCTAGTCGCTTCATGCCACAGAAACCGGGATAAGCTCCAGCCTGATGGGCCACTTGGCTCGTATGAAGACTACCTTGCAGAATACAGCACCTCTGTATCACGAACATCTCACACCCAAGAACAATCCTTAATTCTTTAAGAGGTTTTATTGTGCGTCCATTCTTGGTAAACTCGCCAACGTTAACCCCATTCGTGCATCTTTTCATGCCACCTTGATATTATTTATTAACTGTTGTCGTTTAAATCTTCAGGGGTCCTGACTTCGACACACAACTGTTTGGTGAACCAGGAATTACTGTCGCAAAGCTCTTAGGTGAATTGTACGAGAAGGTATATGTATTTCTTTTTCTATTTAAACATTGTGACTGTGTCAAATTTAGAATCTCTTGTTGAAGTTTACCTGTTAATTTAATAGTTAACTTCATTGCTTGTCGAATGAAATTGTTATTGTGGCCTCTAGGACTTTTGTTGCTTTGAGTCATTTGTAATGAAATTTTACTTTTTAACACTTTCTGTTGATTGATTGGTAGGCTTGCCAGATTAAAATGTGGTCTTTAGTCAGGCACACAGCAGGGCTTTTGAAGAAGCGAGTGGAAGATTTGGCAGAGGTAGTTTCAATGTTTATTTTGTTGTGTCTCCTTTCTTGTCAATTATTTTGATAGGTTAAACAATTTCAAGCGTTACTTTCACTCAAATGTGAGTCCAGGAGAAAGCATAGCCATTTTGCCGTGGAAAAAATTCAGTTTGTTTTCAAAATGGTTATAGTTACCGGGTAAATTTGTTGAATCAATGGATGTCCTTGAGGTTCTTTCATGGAAGTCTCGTTTTTTCCTGTGTTCCACTTTTTTCATTCGGTCGACGTTCGTTCGTCGTGATGTTTTCATTTTTCTTTACCAGGCTGCCACGGATCTGTTAGTTCATCAGAAACAATTGACTGTGGGTATCCCCCAAGGGGGACATGAAGAAGTCATCACAAGGTGAGTGCTGTTGTTCTTGTAGGAATACATTTTTCTCAGTTTTCTCAGTTCATTGTGATAACATGTTGTATTTGCGTTGTTCTTGTTGTAGACCTCTTCCACAAGAGGAGATGAAGAATATCATTTTCAATGTGTTTGGTGAAGACATGAGCACTGGTGTAGTAACACAGGTAAGGTACACTGTAATGATAATCATTTAAGATACTTCGGGTATTAGCTATCGAATTTTACTCTCACATCAAATACCATACTGAGCCAGCTTCCTTGTTGAAACATGAAAACCTTTATTTACCCTCGGCAGTGTTTATAGCACAAAGGCTAGTGGGGCCGAGCAAACAACTGAAACAAATAATTCAAATTGAACATAACATCGTTAAGAATCCCAACTGGTCGGAGGCAAACCAGTTGGCTATTTACAAGCGTGGCCGCGGATTTGAACTCGGGACTACCGAGAAAAAAATCCAGGTAGTGGTTAGAGCAGGACTCGAACCCGGGACCGATGGATTGCGAGTCCGACGCGCTGACCACTTGGCCACCCTGCGTCCTTTTTGCAGTTTTGTTTTTTGGCTTCCTCCTTTTCTGACCTGTCTCATTCATTATGATTGCTTCCTATATCTGACTAATCTATTTGATGCTGTCACTGACTACCCTACATCTTTCAAACTGTATTTTGTGTTAACTGCAGTTGACTTAAAAACACCCATGCCGCTCTATTTTTAATTACCAGGAGCTGCTGGTGTACCTTGGAATTTTTGTTAGAACTGAACCGTCCCTGTTTAACGAGATGTTAAGACTTCGTGTTGGTCTGATTATAGAAGTTATGGTGGCTGAACTGGCTAGATCACTGGATTGTTCTGGTAAGACACTTTCAGTGTTTCTATCCTGTTTTGAAACAAAATCAATTTAAATTTGTATGGTTTGAAGTTTTGATTTTCTTTGCTCTCATCGCCTGTCCAGTTCATAACTTCTTGAAAAGTTTAGCCTAAATATCTCTAGTTCCTCGTTTTTAATCCGTTAATCCGTGTTAATCTTCTCCATCCTTACCCGTCCTTGTTCCTTTATGATTTATTATTATCTCTTTGGTGTTTTTCTGTCTTAGTAAACTACTATTTTCATGTTCCCTTCAATTTAAACGTAAGTTTGTACGTGGCCAAATTAACTCAAAGTGCGGTGACTGAGCTCCTTTAACTGTTATTATGTTTCAGGTGAGGACGCGGCTGAATTCTTCATGAACTTGAGTCCTTTTGAGATGAAGACTCTGCTGTATCACATCCTCAGTGGTAAAGAGTTGGTTGTTTCCAATGGTGAGGACAGATCCTGGTGTCAGCCAGTTATTTAGTTTGCTTTTTACCCGTACTTGAGAAAGACAAGAGCTCAGGGGAAGCCTGAAATTTTTAAGTATATTTCGTCGGTATTTGACGGTTCTAGTCTAAAGCATCTAGATGATTTCACTGTTCCTTTGAGCTACGAATACAAGTTGTTTTTTTTTTTTTTAACTACTTCTCTAGAGTGAGTACTGCTCTAACAGCTCAGTTCGTCACTTTGGACCAGTTTTTTACCTAGAATTTCAATTTTTACAAATTAGCCCTCCTATTTTTCAGTGTAACCTTATGTCACGTAAAGTCATGACTCTTACCTACATGGGAAGTTTCTGGTTACGAGGGAAAGTTGATGGAATTTATCCGGAAGTTGATATGGAGCTCTTCAAAGCTCGTGGCATTTTATGCGATTCGTTCTAAATCCAGCTTGTGTGGGAGTTCTTTGTTTACACTGTTTCGTGTCACACACATTTCGTTGTTATCTTCAGACAAGCCATCACCAGAGAGGCAGATATCCATTATGAACATCGATCTTCCCAAGAGAGTTGGAATCAGAAGGCTATCCAGTGCAATCAGGGTCAGTCATCATTTATCAAACGTTAACAAAATTTCCTTCACTGATCGAGTACCTCTCACCTTACCAGCCACCCAGGCAACAGCAATCCCACCATCTGTGTTGTTTTGCTTATTAAACTAAGATTTTAACAAGAAACAGTCATACAGTAAGCGCGCTGCCCGTAAATTATCCTCCTCGGCCATTCCAAACAATCTGATAAGTAGCACAAGTTAATTAGTTTAACAAAAGTTGTTTGCACAGTTTTCGAGTTTTCTTCTTTCTTCTATGGGTATAATCAGAAAGTTAAAATACTAAACCTTTTGCACTTGTGGTTGCACGATTATTATTTTCTCAGTTACAGTTTAACTGCACACTTTCATGTTTATTAACAGAAAATAAGTGCTGCTAAAGCCTTTGCAGGGAGGCACATGGTATGTTAAACAGCAAAGCACTTTATTTGTAATCTTATGTGTTACTTAACCACCGTAATTGGTGAAGGGAAATAACTTGTAAGCACGTTTATTTTGATTTCTTTGGGTTCTTTTTGTTTTTTTCTTCCTCGCACATTGACTGGTAAAGTTAAGGTGTTTAAGATTTTTGGTTTTTAAGAGTTGTTTGCACATGTTTATTGAATTTTTGTTTTGTAATGCACTGTACTGCAATGTATCTTAAACCAGCAGGAGATGCGAAACAAACGTTTACTGTTCATAGGACATAAAGGGGTTATGCATTTTCTTTTTGTTTAAGTGCACAGCATTTTAAGTCACAGAAAATTATTTTTCAACGAATCTAAAGCCCTGTGTGCCACTGAGAGCCTTCGTAACTGTTGTCACGGGTCTCCCCATTCCCCCCTCGTTCTCAAACCTCCCGGACCTTAATTACAGTTGATATTTGTGTCGACTATCATCGTAAACTTCCGTGTTCGGATAAGTGGAAGAAACTAACGATTATCGACGCTTATTAGCTTTTCGCCTGGAGGGGCGCTAGACGTCTCAGTCAGCAGTTTGTGGATTACGTGAAGGTGGACTCCGGCTCATTCGGCCTGGGTTCGAGTGTTGGACAGGTCATTTAACTCTCACTCTGCGGCGTTCTGTCTCTTAATATAATTGGATGATAGCAAACTAATGGGGTTTGGCAGTAACTTGCAGTGAACAAGGGTCCAGCTCATTTAGGGTACGAAAACTCAGATTAAGGACTGGAGCAAATTTGAACCTTTAGTGCAAGCAATTTATGAAATGCTAGACATTGGCTGTCAGCAAATATTCTAGCCGCTTTAGTCAGAAGTTTGTTGTCTGTAAAAACACTACTCATGATGCTAGGCATACTCCAATCTGACAATGATTTTCTGTTGGTGATTTTATACCCGACATTGTTGTTAAAATTAGAACATGAGTGGCAGAGGATTGCTCCCATCATCTGACCGGAATAACCAGGAAAATCAGAGAGCCAAAGAAGACGACGAAGAGGACCCTCATTCAGGAGATGACCGCCTCGGGCAGTGGATCAGGAGGAGGTGCCTTGATGGGGCCCTCAACCGAGCCCCTGAGGATTTTTACCCCAAATTCTGGAAGGTTCTCGAAAAGGTATGAGCGCTTACGTGTTTAAAACACGAATGTGATAAGGGAAGGTTATAGCCTGCTTTAGCACCTGATCATCTGAGCACAAGAACGTCACAGTGTTAACTACAAGATTTATTACACTGCACCTATATAAGCTTGGGGTCGAACTCACGGTAGTCGGAGAAACTCTCCGGCAGCCGGCCCTAAGTGACAGCTTTGAATTATCTGTGGCTCACACCGGGTTGAATGTTTGAGGTTTGGGAGTAATTTTTGATCAGGTTCAAGTCTGTGAACTTGCCTAACGCTCCCTCCATCCTCTCTGATCTCCCTGCTGTAGGCACTTTTGGTCTTTTTTCTTTATTAACTGTGTTTTATAGATTTGTCTGTTTTTTTGTTCTTGTTGTAGTGCCGAGGTTTGAAAATTTACAAGCACTATTTACCGAATGCCATGGTACAAGAGGTATGTACGCAATACAACTTCACTGCTAGTGATATTTATTGCGTCTTTTTACTCTAGGTTCCTCTGAGGGTTTGCCGATCAAGGTTCCTCCTTGAATTGTGGCAGGAACGTGGAGACGACGCGCTCCCTCTTCTCTAGTATTACAAGCTCAAGTAGACATCCACTATTAGACATTTCAAATATATTTTGTGTCGGGTATCCTTGTTAAAGTTTAGTCCGTTGTCAACGCTCAATAAAGTGAACGACGATTGAGGTAGCCGTTGTTATGAAAACGAGGCAGACAAGTGGGTCCACAAATTTGTTTTATTTTTTTCTTATAAATTTTCTTATTCTAAATCGACCGCTGATTCCATTTTTTTTTTTTTTTTTTTTTTCAGATGACCCCAGGCGAGCTGAAATTTGCGCTCTGTGTTGAAGCGGCCCTGAATCGGATCCCCGAGCCGGAGTACAGGCAGCTTGTAGTAGAGATGTTAATGGTGTTATCCCTTGTGGTGGAGTACCACCCTGAACAGACTCTGGGAGACACTATTGATGTTGATGACCTGGTGTGGGAAGGACACAATTTATATCTTAAAGATCAGGTAGGAATGGACAGGATTATAGTAGAGGCTCTACCTTACTAGCATTATTATAAATGTGGTCTTATGTGAAACCCTTGCGTAAGTAAAAAGAGTTTGAGTGAGAGAAGTAGAGTTGTTCCCAATCTCATCTTACGGTAAGAAATATTTTAAGTTTAGATAACCAATCCAAACTTACAATCTTAACGATCCATGGAGAAAGGATTAAGCAAGCTACAAAATCTAAGTTCGCAAAGTAAGCGAGCCCTACGAAAGTTTCTGGTATAGCTTAACCATTTTTAGATTTTTTTGGTAAGTATCAGAATCATTGCATCTCTTACTACCTAATGGGAGACGAGATTGTTTTAATCACCGTAACCTAAATCAAACTTTGAAAAAGCAATAAGGTTTTTGGACGCTTGTTGCCGATATCGAACTCCAGACATATGTACAGCTGTACAGATGATCGCGGCATATTTAATGTTGTGTTAAGGAAATAGCTTGTTCAGCAGTCAAAGTATTCCTTTCATACTTGCCGCTGCCTGCGAACAGGCTCTTCGAAGGGCCGCGCGAAGAGCCTGCTCCCAGGCTAACTTGCCGTAATAACTTTATTTCACCGTTGCTATCAATTTATCGTATTTACCATTTATTTTCGATAAACGATAGAGGAAAAGTAGCAAGAGTAAACACAAAACGTGAGTTCTTGGGCAAACGCGCGAGTTTTCTCGCGTGATAGAACGTTCCCCTCAAAAGCACGCGCTAGAGGTTGTTGTTGTGTTGTGTTTTTATTTTGCTTTTGCGCCTACACCGCAAAAGAAACAAACTTATCCATTGGTTATTGTTCATAGACTTCAAATTTATTTTATATTGCAATTCTTGACGTTATATCTGGCAGGCCTTTTTTACAAACTTTAATAGCAAATGTTAATGTTTTCATTTGGTTATGGTACACTTGTGTCGTGTGATTTCAGATGAATATCAAAGGTGATTCTACCACGTGTTGCGCGCGTCCCGCGCACGAGAAAATCAGCTGTGGTGGAGCGGCGGGAATCTGTCGATATTTTTACGACACTGCGCCGAGTGGAAGATTTGGTACCATGACTTACTTTTCAAGAGTTGTTGCTAAACGAGTCAGTCATCTACCCCACCAGAACGAGTGCGTGGTTGCCTAGAAACGCGCCTTTAACTGAAAATAGATTTCGTAGAAAGGTTGCATAGAAACGTATCTTTAGGCGCAAAAGAACAAATGTAAAAGTCATCAGAGGTGAAGTTTTCTGGTCTGATCTCTCAGAGGTTTCTTGGGGTGGAATAAGACAAGCGCGCAAATAGAGAAGAAAAATGTTTTCAGTAAATCTTCTGCGAAGTTGGTGGGGACCACGCCAACACTATATCTCCACGAGAAGGTCCCTAGGTGGAGCTAAGCTGTAATGAATTACTTTATCAGTTCTGCAAAAATGCATGACACGTTTTAGAAGCTGAGTTTTACGAGATAAGGAAAATAATAGTAAGAAAAACTTGAAATTGTACAATAGTTAACATTTTATCTTAGTATAAATGATAAGTTGTCATCATGTTTAGTGAACCTAAGTTAGTTTTCTTGTTTCATCTTGTGTATTCCTCGGCTTAAGTTTTCTTTATCCTTTCAATCCAAGACCAGAATTTTAATTCTCCTATGTACTCCATACATTTCGTTGAAGATTAGTTCGGAGAATTTTGCAGTAAATCAAGACATCCTCAAGTTGATGGTTTTGTTTATTCTGATCACCCGTGTGCTTCACATTTTTTTTTTTTTTATTTGGAGAAATCAGATGTTCGCTCTTGGATTGAAGGGTTTAATTAAAAATATCAATAAAACAGTCAAGAAAGAAAGGTTCTCTTATTTTTAGTTGTTGTATAAATTGAGCTAGCTATATGTAATTTATTTTCGCTTTAAAACATTGTATATAAATTAAGCCACATGGTGCTATGAAGTGACATAAACGTGACGCTGTTGAAGAGTTTTCTATTAAATTATGCTCGCGTGTGACACAAACAGAGTAAAATAAAGTTCCTAGTTATGAAGCCAAAAGATAGATGTGGGTTCACTGACTTGGGAAGAGGGAAATGATTTCAAGTCAATCCATGCAGCGAAGCCATGCGGAACCGTGTTATTTTACCGGTTTTTACGAAAGTTCTGTAAGGAAATCGTGCAATTGGTTTGCGAAGGCGTTACAGTAATCATGATGTACAGCACGCGACATTTCCCGCGGTTTTGATGGTTTGTTTCCGGTACGGATTCCACTTCAGATTGGCTTACAAACGATTTTGTGGTTTTACAGTTTGGCGTGTCCATTAGATTAACTTACTATTTTTTCAGTCTTTGATCCTTTGCTTCTACGCAATACACATTCTTTTTATTTAATGCGGATCATTTCACCAAGGCTTTTTATTTCAAGAAACTCCAGCTTTGATCAGAACAAAAACATTTCAATTTGAGTAGAGAAAATGTCAAGACTTCTCAAGACACTGGAACGTTTTTGAATAGTACGCAATAAATTATTACAATCTTGTTCAAGACACGGCACACGCATTGTAAAATGTTTACTTTATGTTGGTTCTGGACATTAAAGTTTTGGAGTAGATTTATTTCTGGGTAAAGCCAAATGAAAAAAAAAATAACATTTTAAATCCCCTTGGGAATGTTTGGGTAAGCCCCCTAAGGTAAAGACTTCTTATCTTCTACATATGCTAACGTCGCTGATAGTAATCTTATGCAAATTCTTAATGCTTTGTCTTCAAGGATTAGAGTAAGGTGTTTAAAACTTTTCCGGTTTGCTTCCCAATTAAAACAGCTAGGAAACAATATTTCTTTACTGATTCAGTTTTCATAAATAATTTGGAAGCGAAAACATTCGATGGTAAACTTCCCTGCTTATTTTATGCTCAGTAAACCACTTTGTTGGCTTTCCATAAGGTGCACTGATAGGCGAGAATTGTTCTCTCACACCAACAGGTGTTCATGAATGAAGTGACATGTTTTCCTAAGTATTGATGCAGCTCAATATCGGGTTGGAGTGAAAAGAAGACTAGTATTATCAAACAAACTGTAAATAGCCGTGATACAAGCTCAAGTAAGTATTGACAATCTGAGTTATGGCATTATTTACACTTCATGTATTCCTTACTAGGTCTTCCCAATAATTATATTTTTCTGTTTATCAAGGTCTGAAGTGCAAGCACAGATAGTGTGGTCACATCCATCTTGTCATGAACGGTCAATATTCAGCGGAACTTTTGGTCGATAGCACGCGGGAAGTACAGAGCACGAAAACGATCACGAATTAAATCGATAGCACGCGGGTAACAGTACAGAGCACGAACACGGTCACGAATTAAATCGATAGGCGCGAGAAACACGCAAAGCTTAATTTAACCGAGTGAGACCGAGTATAAAAATCTATACAGCAAAAGAACATGGACGCTTTCCAAACCATTGCCCCTTCATTTTTTTATTGATGAAAAATGCCAGATTACTCAGAGAAGTTGAAAAGGAAATCATATTGCCACAGATTTTTTTCATGCCATGTCAAACGGGCGCACCCTTTACAAAGGACGCCTGCCAGTCGGTTGTGTAAGCACGCGCTTTACTGACACCAGTAGGAAGCTATTTTGGTACTTCAGTCATTCTGAGGTCTTTTATTATTTATATATCCAATTATTTTATAATTCAGACCTAAGTTTCGAGATAGTTCATGAACTGACAAAGTGTTGTGTTAGCCTAAGTAAGTATTGTCACATTAATTATCAATTCTTCTAATCCCTTCTATGCTCAGCAAAATCAGTTTAGTGGATGGGTAAACGTTATTAAATGTAGCTGTATGAAAACAAGGTTAGTTAAGTTCGTCCGCCTTTCAAAAAGGGCGGAAGATTCTGATCAATCGATCTACTAGTGCATTCTATGAAAACATGCCAACAAATTCTCCTCCCCCGCCCCATTTAAATCCCTGTAAAGATGTCGCGCCCTTGCAGCCCGTACTTACAACCGTCCCTAGTCCCCTGCCTTTCATTACATCATACTTGATCTCCTCTCCACCCCTCCTTCTCTCCCTACCCTCTCCCTGCGCTTACATGAACCACTTAAGAGTGTCCTAAACTTTATTACTCGAGTGATGATTCAGTCCCAGCACGGCAGGAAATTTAGTGATGTCTAGTAAATTTAAGGGTTGTTATTTAACAAAACTTGACTCAGCAATATATTGAAGACGCTAGTATCCGGTTACTGTGAGACTGAAAAAAATTAAGAGATGTACATAAAGTGATAATTAAAAGAATATCAGTGATAGTTGACGACGAGACAACAAATCAAAGGTGCATTAGAAAAATCAGTCCCACACTTTCATAGAGCATAACTATTATACTAAAGAAGCTTTGTATTTGAAATGTGTTTCCTTCCGAGTAATTTATTTCATGATTTCCACGAAAGCTTCATCAACACGAGGATGCAGGCTCGCATTAAAAAAATGAGATTCATCCAGCTCCGAAATAACAACTCCCCATTAAAGCACTTGATTTCCAAGGCCAAGGGACGCATTTCGTTATCAAAACTCTGATCAAGACCTGACCGAAGGTTTATCATAGAGAGAAAAGTCTCACTAGAAATGATGGCTAGACATTGTTGGTAATTAATGAGATTCGCTTATAACAAGACACCTCTAAAGAAGAAATGTAAAAAATAACAAATAAATGTGGAGACTCTTCATCAATATATTGTTGCATGAAAATTATTGTCTTCCTGTTTGTCAATAATCTAGGGATCGTCTTTGAAATAGGGCTGGGTTAAACCGCAATTTGAGTCAGGATCAGGGGGCTTCCTAAAATGGGGAGTTTAAAGAAGGGAGCTTAATACCCTAAGACTCTAATGGACTGAAAAAAATTCTTAATTCCACCATATCTCTTGCTGAAAGAAAATCGCGCGAAATTTGCCTCGAGCACGTGCACCTGCGCGGGTGACATATTAAACCCGTGTAAAAATTACCATAGCAACCTTCAATCACCTCCTACAGTTGTGGTTTGCAACGGAAGCCCACCACAGCCAACGCAATTTTTACTTTAGCTTTTTTTCCGTGTATTTTTAGCATCTATTAGACATTGTTAGAGTCTTTGTTGAAATTTGAAACATTTTCCACACAAGTCAATCCTTACAATAAACTGCTCAGCTTGAGTGCGCGTTGCCCACGTGCATTGATCTTTACCCCGCTTCTCACGAACTCTTCCTCTGATTGGTTTACGTGATGAAATGCGTTACGTCATCTAATCACACATTCAGTGTTCTGGGTGACGTTTTGATATCTACCGTAGCGAGAATTCGCTCAAAAGCGTACAACTGGTCGAGAAGGGAAAGTCAGTTTTGGCAACCATCTTTGAAATTTATTCAAGTTTTCAACTCATTTTATCCTTGATAAGTGAATCTCTCCTCTTTGCGATAAGTAGTCGAGCCACCGTTGAAGAAAGATAATTGGTTGTGGGTAAAGTTCAACCTGTCGATTCGATGCAACTTGGCGAGGTCCGAGCTGCGAAGGCAGACGATTTTGACCATTTTCGTCGGCTGGCGGAGAGCGAGGATGGATGGAATCTACAGTACGATAAACAGGGAACAAAAGTCTACTCCAAAGTCAAGGAAGGTTCTACTGTTAGGCTTATCAAGGTAAGTGGAAGTGACCAGACATTTTCGACAGTAAAAGCTAATTTGAACACCGTAACCTCGGAAGTGTTAATTTGGTGAGTTGGATCACTGAAAGGAATGGAGTTAAGCTTAACTGGAAATTACCCCATCTGTCGGTGAGACTTGCGAGAGAAAATATCGTAAAAGCTCAGTGTTGTCCCTTTTGTGGTTGCGATAGATGATAGCGGAAGTTGTCCCGGGTTAACGTGGAACGGAACACAGTAGTGTTTCGAGCTTTCTCATACTTTAGTTCGACAAGTCTCTCGGCCGGCGAAATTAATTCTCTTTGCTTTGTTCAAGTTAATATCTTTGAGATTATTACTGTGAAATAAACTTAAGCTTACGTTTTTAATGATAACCGTTAAGTATTCTTTAGTAAGATGGTCTTTGTACTGAACTAACATGTATTTTACACTAAGTTTCCATGTAGCAATAAGGCTTGCTTTTCTGAAGCTTCGGTCGTAAAACAACCTTTTGGTAGCGAATCGATGGTCAATAAAGTTATTTATTTTCCCAGACAGTAACAGACATTGGTAATCTTAAATGTTTTTTGGCGAGGGAAAGAATTTCTGAAATCATAAAATGTCGAAATTCAACCGTTATTCCCAGTTCGTGGTTATTCTTGCTATTGAGAAACAGGCCAAACGTCATGCAGCGTTACACAATAGTATAGCTGATATGTCATTTTTATGCAGTGAGTTGCACTGTAACCTCACCGTCGAGAAAAAAAAATCCCTGGCGAATTGAACCATCCACGAAGCTGGCTTAACATCTGATAAGGGCCATCGAAGTTTCTTTCGTTTGAAGCACTAAATTAAAGCTTGGACTTTGTCATCGAGCAATGAACATTTCTGTTCATTTCATCTGTAAGCTAAAGCTTAAATGCTGACGTTCGGTTTTAAGCGGCTTTTCTGGCTTTGAAAATTTATCATTTTCCAATGTGTGGCTTTTTTGTCGATAGATAAAATGTATAGCTTAAGTGGAAGAGTCTGAAAGTAACAGAGTTCCAGTTTTTATCGATTGGGAGTCAATATTTATTTTATGAATTACTCAGATAGGCTTTCCATTCATAGCTTTACGATGTTTATGGGCCAGTATTCGCTGTTTAGATATTTTTATGCAAGTAAAAAACAGTTTTATTTTTATGGGTACATTTAGGGGAAAAAATTTGTAGATTTCTGATAATGGTTTTTGTTGAAACCACAAAATCATTTAAAGTGTTTACAAATTCCAATGGAACTCCACAGGCAATTTACAGTATGATAATAATTATATTGATTTTACCAAGGTGGAGTTGATGTTGACAATTTATTAACTGTTGCTCTGTATAAACTGTTTATTTAGTGCAAAGTTGTACATTACACCCAGTGGGCCGGTTATTCCTGTTGATCAAGTTCCCTGTTTTCAAGCCTCTTCAGGAGAAAAAAAAAAATACAATTATATTGAAAACACACCCTAACCTTGAAGCACTGTTTTCAGTGGTGCAAAATTAATAGCACAGTCCATATTTAATGTGCTATTTGTCTTTGCTATTATGCTGAGAAGTACAATCATGATACAGTGCCAATTTTGCCCAACGGTAACCTCAACTCCTTGCTAGCTAGAGGCTCTTGTCACATGATGGTCAGTTGATAGATAGGTAGAGACAAAGTGAGAAACTAAACAACAAGATGTAAAAGAGATGGGGCAAGTGTAAGAGAAAGAGAACCTGCATACTAAGATGCTATACTTTTGTTAGCATGAGCAGTCCTAATTTATTGACCTACAGGACAGGAAAAAAACCCAGGTCCAATTGCCCAGGACAAGTAAATTTTGCTCTGGGGCAGGTTAAAATAGAAGTTCATTGGCCCGGTGGGCAAGTGACATTAGCCTCAGTAGTCTTGTGAGCCTGAATAAAATGTCAGCTTGATTAGTGATAATATCTTGTCGGAAGCTATTTCCAAACTTAAGACTTGAAGATTAGTTAACCATTAGGTAGCTTGACAGCGTGCATTGGAATCCAGGCAAACTTTGTTCGCATTTGCCCTTTGATTTCCATACTGGCTACCAAGTTGGCAAGTAATATTTAAGGAGGGGGGCATTGGGATTTTCAGTTTTGCAGTTTGGGCTATTTTTTAGATTGGTTTTTTGGTTTTTGTGCCATTTGACTTCAGGTTTTGGGTTTTGGGTTTTGGTGTTCATTGCGGTTTGTGGATTTTTCGTTTTTTAGCATACTATCAGTTTTTCGGTTTTGGTAACCGATGTGGTTTTTGGTTTTTCCTATTTTGTCCTATTTGGGTTCTGGTACCTCTTCGATTTGAGCGGCAATTGATCTCGAATAGCTGTGAAACACCAAAGTTATTGAGAGGAATGCGTGTCAAACTAAATGTCACGGTAGGGGATCACGCATCTCGAATGACGCCTTAGACTTTGACCTTGCATACCAGGATGATCATTTGGTCAGTTTCCAACATGCCTCCCGTGCTAGCAACGGAAGAAGCAATAATTGCTTGTGGATTGTGTTGCACTTTTTTACAAGGAGGGGAAAGGCAGCGAGAATTTTTGGAAGAAAAACATGTTTAGATGTGAAGTGAAAAGATACTAAAAGATACGAAGGCATTCACAAATACTTTGATAAAATTGGTGTCAATGTAGTTTACTCTATGTCCCACAATTCACCATTGTATTGGTTTTTGATGGTTTTGTATGCTGTTTTCGGTTTTGGGTGAGTTTTTTTGTGGTTTTGCAGTTTTGCAGTTTTGGATGATTTCTTCGGTTTTGTGGTTTCTAATATACCCCAATGCCCCCTCTTTAAGTGGGGCAAGTGAAAAGTGAAATTTAAGTGGATTTCAATTTTTTTTTTTTCCCCTGCCCTGATGGACCGTTAGAGGTTGGTATGCAGTCAAAGTATAAATCAGCCCTTGGTTGTTTTCTTTAATTAGGTTTGCATAGGAATAACACTGTGACACTCGACGGCAATTTTTTGTGAGGCTGCACCAATGTATACATGACTTTTTACAGTGCAGCTCAGATGTAAGCGAACTTCACGTACACATATTATATGCGTGAATTTTGCATATACATGAATATCAAGACATGCATGTATATCTCTTTGTTATGCATTGCCCCAAGTTTCTTTATATGAAGCTTTGTCGGACAAACAAAGGACATTTCTGGAATGAAAAAGTATCAGGCTTCAATGTGAAATTTGCATACTTTGAAAAACGTCTATGAAAGCCTAAATATTTCGAGTTTTCAATCGCTTCGCAAATTCATCGACAAACCACTGTTTATTAACACTTGCTTGATTTTTAGCTACTAAAATGTACATCTTCACTGTAGAACTTTTTTGCCCCAGATCTCAGATGCCTTCCTCATAGTTGATGGAAATGAGTGTACTTGTATTATGATGAAAGAGATGATTTTGTTTTTGTTAAGACACAACACTGCTTTGTTTAGGTGGTGACCAACTTTGCAGATGTGTCTCCATCACTGATGTACGACGTGCTTCACGATGCAGACTACAGGAGATGTTGGGATGATAATATGTTGGAATGCTTTGAGATATGCCAACTGGACAGATATAATGATATTGGATATTATTCTAGTAAGTCAATCTGTTTGTGCCCTGATTTGTCATGTAACTTAGTGCCTACAGATCAAGGGGACCAGGTTCAAGTTCTGTTAGTGTTATTGTGTTCCATTCCTGGGCGAGACAATCAACTACTGCACTCACTTCCAGGTGTATTTCAACACTGGCAAGTTTGTTTGGGTTCTAGTATTCTAACATCCAGGTGGCAGGAAGCAATGGCTCAGTATTATTATATGGATTGTGTTTGTAGTCGAAATAACGGGCATTCTGATTGGCTGATTCTAGGCCATTATTCTCCTGTAATGCCCACAAGCCGATTATGGGTCTACAAAATCAAAGCAAAAAGCCATACGATAAACAACTTATTAACCTCGAATGTTCAGTCTTTATGGGAAAATCTCAAATGCCAGCCTTGCCGTATTGACCTTGTTATCACTCAGTCAATGAGGCAATGTCTCTGTTTGAGATTTTCCTGTTAAGACCTCACTCTCACTTAATAAGTAGTTAATATTGTGTAGTTCCAGAAAATATCCATATATGTACCTCCCCCACAGAAAGGATTTCTTCTAAACCCCCCCCCCCCCCACTCCTCTGGAAATTCCAATCAAGCTTCATACAGGTCTTTAAATTTTTTGATCTTATACAGCCCCCACCCCTCAGGAAATTCTAGTTCCTTCTGTGGGGGTAGTATGGATATTTTCTGGAACCTGCAGATTGTCACATCTTACACTGTAATTGACACTTCATGCTATCCTCTGGTACTTGTTGTGTCTGCAACAAACAAGTTCAATTTTATTGTTGTTTTCTCTTTCAGTTAAATGTCCATCACCAATGAGAAACAGAGATTTTGTAACTCAGAGGTCATGGTACTGGGAAGATGATAACTTTATTATATTTAACCACACAGTACATCACAAGGTTAGTAGGACAAATGGTTGCACTGGCTGATTTATTCGCTTGTTATTTGTAAAAGTGAACTAGAAACCTGTACCGTATGATATACAGCTGTTAATTTGTTTTTCTTTGTTTTTGTTTTTGGTTCCTTTTTTTTCCAAGGAAAAATAAAATAAAATCTGTTATTTGGCACCTTCGGGAAGGCCTTAAAACACATATATACACCTTTATGCAAGATTTTCACTGTAATCTAATGTCAATAAATTGTCTTTTTCTTGATTTTTTTGTGTGTCTTTTAGGATGTACCACAAAAGAAAGGTTTAATCCGTGGTAATTCAATTCTTAGTGGATATTATGTACAAAGAAAGGGGGAAGGTTGCTCTCTTACATATGTGTCTCAAGTGGATCTAAAAGGTAATTTGACTGTGTAACTTTAGTTTTAAAATTGTTCATTTGTTTTGTGATTTACTTCTTGCATACAGCTGGTACACCGGAAATTTAAATTGACCAATCAGGATTCAGCAAGCAGGAAAAACTGTACTGTCCTGACGTCAAACAAATGTTAACAGGAAAGGTGTTGAAGTCAGGCATCTTTTCTCATTGGAGACGGCATTAAGTATTCATGAAAAGGGATTTTATAACTCCAGCAACTATAACAGATTGCTAAAAAGTGAAAAATACAACAAACTTTGTGTCTCTAAGCTTATAATTTGATGCCAAAAATGGGTCACCCACGTCCAGTGACTCGCTCATCGCATGTCACCAGGTAGCATAGTAGTTGTGTTATTTTAGACAGAATATGTTGTTCCTGGTCATATTGAACCCGAAATTCTTGAGTTAAGTATTAGAAGAGGCCAAAGCGACCTCTTGAGCTAACAAAGAAAAAGACTATTGTCAAGACCTATCAGTAGGACAGCTCGGTTTTGACTGTCACTCGCACTGCTGGCGGAGCCCCTGTATGCAAGGTTGTTCTTTGTACTACATGTAGGCAGTTAAATTGTTTAATCAATATTTTCACTTCAAAATGTTGTTGCACTTTTCATGTACACAAAACTACCAGAGTGAAAACTGTATTATAAATCCAGTGTACATGTGTTCTACGCTGACTGGTACTCACTAAAGTACTTGTAAAACTGCAATTGTATTGTCTTTCAAGTCAAGTGTATAAATCTGATATAACATGGAAATTCAGTAGTCCATATACAGTACACGTTCATATTGCATACCATGTGCATGTATAAATGTGAGCTAATCATTCGTCAGAAAGTGTCATTAAGTTGGAAGATTTTGTATCTTTGCAGGAAACATACCAAAGTGGTTAGTAAACAAAGCCTCCACAAAGATTGCTCCAAAGGTTTGGCAGTTTCGTTAATAAATGTGTACATGTACCTTTGTGTTGTCTTCAAATTTAAATTTGGTCTCTATTGAGATACTAGGAACTACATTGAACATGTATAACTGATAATACACACAGTCCCTACTACTGTTGCGTGTATCTAAGCGTGGACACGTGACAACAAAGCATGCTCTAATTGGGTGTCAAACATAGCATGATTGGTCAGACCATAACACGAATTTTCAGGCTCAAAATGTTCACCATCAACAAATATGGGTGAAACCAATATTTCATGGTTATACTAGAAGTAAAAACCACTTTCAAAAAAGACGTTTGCATATTGACACAAGTCAGAGTCCATTTCTCTGAAGAAGTCTTCATTGTCCAGTCTTTCTGTCATTTCGTGTGCTGAACTTTTAGAAAGTTCACACCACGGTCTGCTAAGCTTGAAATGTTTGATGACCAATCATCCCATGTTTGACCCCCAATTAGAGCATGCTTCGGCATCCCGTGTTCATGCTTTAATACATGCAAGTGATAGTACATTTACTAGTCAGAGTTGTGTCGTTTTGGTATTCCTATGGTTGGCAGAAGTCTGTTGTTATCTAATGGATGTAGTGGATTAGAGGAGCAATATGGCTTAGGTTTTGAAGTGAATTGCTTCTTCTCCTGGATGGGATGCTGGTCCAAATGTTGTAGTAACACTTTGTAAAGCTGCCCAAACAATTTGCCCGCGTCATTACTTTTGGTGCAGAGTGGTTACTTGTAGTAAAGTGTCTTTTCAAGAAAATAACTTAATTTAGGTAACAAATAATTTAATCCTTTTTTGTAGGTTGTAGCCAAAGTTCACAAGGCTGCTCTTGGATACCAAGCATGGAAAGCTCTACATGCACCAAGCTATAAACCATGGATCTGGCCTGAGCAGAGTATTCTCCCAAAACTCCGCCTAGACGATGTAGAATCTGTAAGCAGTGAATCTCCCAGTGGATCAGATCAAGAACAGGAAGTGATAGGTGATGATCCCAATGGATACTCCAGTGATGACCATTTAGATGAAATAATGCTTTGACACTGGCATTCAGTTGAAGTGTCAAAAACTTACCAGAGAAATTGCTGTAACTTTTATACAGCATTATTTTTGCTTAGCAGTGTAGATCTTAATAGAAAAATATTTGAAGTAGAACTCTATAGTTGTAAATGTGTAGCTAGCTAGAAAAACAAAAGATGGTTAATGTTAAGAATTTTATGTAGGTTATAGTGATTGTTTCAATCTAAGCCATTTCTTTATTGCAAGAATATAAGCAAGCAGAAAATTGAAGAGGTGTAGTGTTGTCAGGGATTGACCACTTTAGAGTAAGTTAACTACTTAGACTTCTTAAGTTAAAGCATTTAGTACAATGTTTGCAGTTCTGCAGGCAGTTCTGCTTGATGTATGTACAGTGTGTACAGTACTTCGATCTCAGTGATCAGTTTACACAAATAGAAAACATTCCTTACAAGTTAGATGTGCAGTTTTTCAGTCCGTAACAAAATGATGAAAATAAAACTGCTCAATAGTGGTCATTTCACATAAACCAGTGTTTCATGCAACAATAGGGAGTTAATGCAACCATGATGGCGAGTGACGTCATTAAGAAATTAATTTATATTTCACATACAAATCTTGTTATACTCTGAGTCATTCAATTAGTCTATTAGTCTTTTGGATAGCAACATTCCTGTTGCCATTGCCGTTGTGGTTTGCTTCAATTAAAAACTGCCTCAATGTAAAAGGTGGGACTACCTTGTAGAGTGTAATACAAGTAAACAGTGCTAAGTAAAAGGACCGCTCAGTTGGACAATAAACAACTAAGTGTTTCTCTGACTAAATTGGTACAAGTTGATTGTGGGAGTGAACTGAGATATTGATGATTTTCTGGGCTGAAAGGGTTACTTGTTATTACATTGTAGTTCTTAAGACTACGTGCATCACTTATGTCATCATGGCTACTTTTGTCTCAAGCCAGTGTTAATTTTAAATATACATTGCAATTTTAATTGCAAAACTGGCCATCTGTGTGAAGAGGTAATTGGTATATGCTAAATAATGTTCATCTGATTCTTTTGATAACTAAGTTATTACATAATTGGTAAATAATGCATGAAATCTGTATATCACCTGGGAAACACTTTATGCAGTGTTTGTTTGTTTGTTTTTTTAAGTCTGGAAATCTCAAAACCAATCTTTCAGTGTAGATTGTTAACAGAAACTAAGTTTTTGTTTGGTGAAGTCAAAAGATTTAATTGCAAGATGCGAGAAGTTCATTTGTATGTGACATTTAATAAGTAGGAGGATTCAACAGTTTTGCCATGTACTTTCAAGTCATCAGTAACAGACTATTTGTTGGATGAATTCAACTTTGTTTGGAAGAAGTATAGTAAAAGTAAGAAGTATTCTGTATTTATTACAGTTCTACTTGCAAACCTCTATTATCTTCTCTGTTGGGGTTTCTGTTGGTGCCAAACATTTCCTTAACAACCAGCACTATGGTCAATAACAAAACACAAAAAGATATGGTAGGTCTGATAGATTGACCGGGGAATAAGATTTTTCTGAATCATGTAGAACATATTTCAATACTATAAACCAGATTATTGGTGATTACTGATAATGGTAGCTATTTAATATTTTAATATATTTGCTAAATTTTCTATTTGAGTAAGCTCCACTACTCTCCACAACCTTACTTTCTGTCCCTCGAAACTATCTATAATAAAGAATGCTCTCTGCAGTTTTTGTGAATTTTAATGAGAGTTTAATGCCTGTATTTAACTCTTTTAAGGCCTATTTGTAGAAACGTTATCCTTGTTAGAATGGCTACCTTTCTCCTGGGCAATCTTTTACCAAGCATTTTATATGAAAATCACTTCACTGCAGACCAGACACAAATCTTGGCAGAAGGGGCACCTCTCTAATATGGATGGTAATCCATTGCATTCAAAACACCAGTGCCGATTTTGACGCCTGGGCTGAGAGAAGGACTGAGAGTAGAGTGCATTGCCCAAGAACACAGAGTTTTAAAGACCAAGAGCTGAACAGACAAGCAAATTGTTCACCCTAGAAGACAAGCAGTCTGTCTTTTCTGGGTCCACTGACCACAATGTAAAAGGAAAATTTGCACTGCATGGCCATGTTTCCTTGGGTGTTCATTCATTGCATGCCACAGTGTAAAAAACAGGTGCACATATTCTGAGGTCACCACAACTTACACACTGGCTAGTAAAGCAGAGTTAGTTACTGAAATGGTAAAGTTTGTTCTCAATTAAGAGTGCAGTACACCAACCATATTGTGAGAGGTGTGGTGACCTCGTGGTTAGTGCGCTCATCTCTGGATCGAGCGGTCCGGGTTCGAGCCCTGGCCAGGCACGTTGTGTTGTGTTCTTGGGCAAGACACTATACTCTCACAGTGCCTCTCCACCCCAGGTTAACAAATTGGTACCGGCGAACTTAATGCTGGGGGTAACCCCGTGACAGACTGGCATCCCATCCAGGGGGGAGTAGAAATACTCCTTGTAGCTTCATGCTATAGAAACCTGGATAAGCTTCAGCCTGATGGGCCACTTTGCTTGTATGCAGACTTTCCCTTACACCAACCAGTGGGTCACTGCACCTCACCAAAATTATTTTATTAATAATGAACAGCAGTAACTATTTTGGAGCAGCCTTCCTCAGCACTTCAATAGTACCATACATGAGTTAGTGTATTTAGAAGAAAATGAAAATATACTTTGAAAAGAGCTAGATAAATAGATCAAAATAAGTGCTAATGCCTGTATATATGTGACAGTGCTTATAAGCTGGAGAAGAAAGTGGTCTTCAATTTGCATTTGAAATTGTTCACAAATTGCAGTTGCTTTTATCAGTGGTAGAAAAGAATTCCAAGTTATATGGTGGTAACTGCAAATTATCATCCAGACCACCTTGGGATTTTAGGTTCATTCTTAGAGGTCTAAAGTAAACAAATTGTTAGGCGAAGGACAAGTATTTTTATTTAGTGGATTAACCAGTGTTGGTGAACATACAGTGCATGTATGAAGTGGAATGATTCATTACATGTGTAGTGACAGTGCATATATAATATACTGTGCTGTGCTCTAACAAACGTACAGAGTACTTGTAAGCCAATAAAGACCAATGATGTTAGTCCCTGTGTTTTGCCACATTGCCCCAACCCACGCCCACCACCAACCACCAAGCACAGTCTAGAGTGAAAAGCACAGAATTACAAACATCGAAAGCTTTCTAAATGAGGATTTTGTCCATCACATATCTACCAGATGTAAGGGACCAGTACAGCTGTGTTTTGACGGTACTTTTGGTATTCTGTGAGATGCCCCCATTTCTTCAATCCTTGCCTCTCCAAGATTGGAATACCACTCACTCGAGTCAGCAAATAAGCTACAAACACGGGAGAGACCACACTCCAGTACTGATGACCAGACATCACTGAAGAAGCTGGAAGGAACAAGCTGGACCACATCAGAATCTCGCCAAAATAGTTAGGATATTGACAAAGGCTCCAGAGCCCAGATGAAATCCACTTGCCTTTGTTAGCAGGATCTGCACGGAACTGCGACTTCTGGCTATCGGCTAGTGATTCTAGTATAAACCCGACTAACCAAAGTGACCATCCCAGGTAATCCTTCCAGGTTGTCTTCTCGTCCTTGGCAGAAGTGTTCAAAATCATGGTGGGCAGCAGCGTCGTCCATACCCATACACCTTGTAATGTCCAGTAGATCCAGAACACTCCAGGGTTACCTCGGACCTTGTCGAAGCGGCTATCCTTTCCATCCTGAAGAACTCGCTTGAATAGATGAAGTCCTAAACGAAGTCCCCACAATGTGACGCAGCTAGACTGAACGAGCTGGCGAAGGTGAAACTTCCCACCCCATCGCAGCGTTTGCCATGTAAGGAGGATGAATGTGGACGAGCCAGCTAAATCGTAGAATTTCTCTGTTTGAAAAAAAGAAGCTACTAACCACAACCCCCACTGAATACCAAAGTCTAATGCTGCAGCGCTGAACAGAGGGCTAGAGAAAACCTTCTCCATCTTCAACAATTGTTACTCTAAATAGTTACTTAAGGGAGTTGATTACATAATCAGTGACACGCAACTATTAAGGGTTCACGACAAGGCGTCATATCATGTAAAATGGCACACAGTGTCCCCGGAAATTGCGATTCGCAAGTTTTAGAGTATACGGCTCGTACTTTGTTCCTCAGTTTTCTTTTCTGCCCTGATTCAAAATTTACCTCAAAGTGCTATTTCTGGCCCATTTTCTGTCTGACAAATTTCACTAAATTAGGGAAGAAAAAGATCTCGCGTGTTGCAGATCGCGGTTAAAAGGAGATTCCATGCTCCATAAACAACACATAATAAAGGAATCAAGGGCTCAAACGTCACGCAATCTTGAAGCTGAGTCCGAGGGTTTTGACGCCATGGGTAATATTCTTTCTAGCGTCCCCAAAAGACCTCTTCTGACTGCAGCAGCATTAGACTTTGGCATTCAGTGGGGTCTCTGGGTTGTTGCGTCCATTTATCAAACAGAGAAATTCTACGATTTGGCTGGATCGTCTACGGTCATCTTTCTCACTTTGCAATCACTTCGATGGCAGAGGAAGGTTAATTTGCGTCAACTTGTTCAGTCTGGCTGCGTTACAGTGTGGGCACTTCGCTTAGGGTTGTTTCTTTTCCATCGGGTCATTCAAGACGGGAAGGACAGCCGCTTTAACAAGGTCCGAGAGAATCCCCGACTGTTCTGGATCTACTGGACTGTACAAGGCGTCTGGGTATGGCTGACTCTACTGCCAACTCTGATATTGAACACCTCAACCAAAGATGAGAAGTTAACCTGGAAGGATTACCTGGGATGGTCACTTTGGTTAGTTGAGTTTATACTAGAGGTAACCGCCGACCGCCAGAAGTCGCAGTTCCGTGCAGATCCCGCTAACAAGGGCAAGTGGATTTCATCTGGGCTCTGGAGCATTTGTCAATATCCTAACTATCTTGGCGAGATTCTGATGTGGTCCAGCTTGTTCCTGCCAGCTTCTTCAGTGATGTCTGGTCATCAGTACTGGAGTGTGGTCTCTCCCGTGTTTGTAGCTTATTTGCTGACTCGAGTGAGTGGTATTCCAATTTTGGAGAGGCAAGGATTAAAGAAATGGGGCCATCTCACAGAATACAAAAAGTATCGTCAAAACACTGCTGTACTGATCCCTTACTTCTGGTAGATTACTAGTGCACTTTGTAACCTGTCTTGTTAGGAATTTAATTTAAATGGGCTATATCACAATGTAGTTAGCCCGTTTCCAAGTTTGATTCAGTTGTAAGACAATATTTATATGACACACTCAGTGGCAGATCTAGAGGAGGGCCCAGGGCCATCCCCCTCCCCCCCCCCCCCCCCCACCTTCCTGCTTAGCTCAAGGTCTGGATCTGCCACTGGCACTGTATGGTTGTAAGGCTCTACAATAAAATGACTTGATATTCTGTGCGAGGCTGAATTGATGGTTTGTAACCAGCCCCAAGAGATTCAAATGACAAGGGCCTGGTGACCATGTTGGATGACACCAGCAAAACCTTTTGCTGAAGTCATCCAATATGGCAACAAATTACATCATGCAAAAACCAAGAATAGATAGATGCAGACATAACAATAAAAAAAAACTGAAAGCCCTTGAAACCTTAGCTTGCTTACACAGTTGCCTCTGATCATTCAATGATCATTTCAAACTGCCAAAGTGCCGGCATAATGTAGAGGTGGTTTCAGAAATACTCAGACAGAGGGGTTTGGGGGGGAGGGGTATCTGAAGTCATTATGAGCCTTTTCGTGCTTGAAGGAGAGACTGCATGGAGGAGGGGCTTATATATACACATACACACTCAAAATTTGGATGCATGCAATTAAAATTCTGACATTTGCCAAAAGGCAAACTGTTATCTAGAAACCTTTAATAATACATTTGTTGTTATACATCCAGAACTGAACTTATTTCCAGCAATCCAGACACAACAGAGACTGGAGATAAGGTGGCAAATTGACAGTCAGTGTCATGAAGGGAAATTTAACATCACAAAAAATTTTTTACAATCACATTTCCAGTGATCCTTCACTTCTCTTTGGCAGAAAAAATTCAAGGTGCTCCTGATGTTATGAGTTTCTCCATTGCCTGGAGAACTCCATCACCACTCATGTTGTTAAGCTGCACAGAATTTTCTTTTCCATGATCTAAAAAAATATGAAAAAGTTATCATAATCTAATCTCTCAAGCCAAACATCGCACCTGTCACAGTATAAATGAAACAGCCCAATTCAGTGTAAAAAAGTCAACTCAGTCTCAACCCAGGATTAAACACGAGAGACTAAGTTTGACCATGTTCCCAAGCACCAAGAGAGTTGAAAATACAGCATGTAGCAGGGTATTTTTAACGAGCTTCAAGGTGTTTGAAAATGTGGTCACTTCACACTGTCTTGAGCATTTGATCCATATGTATATCTCAGTCAAAACTAAAACTTAGGAAGTATTGTAACACTGTTACTGTCACAATTTCCATTGTTCAAACTTTATTATAATTTAATGAATTATATCGAGTGACTTTCAAAACCACATGAGCTGAGAGGATAATTGTTCAACAGTGGCTGAATGGTTTGTGATATTAATAGGGTCAAACAGCCACAGAATTTTGCTCTGACACTTGTTTAAGTCCATTTTTAAATTACAGTGAAGTTCTTACCATATCGTGCATACATCTTTGGTTGAATTCCACTACATTCTCGAACCAGGATGGGAATTTGGGGATTCTCTTTCTTAATACCAATGTAGTATTTCTCCAAAAAGTCCCTAAGACAAAAGCAACAACACCGTCACATCTATAGACACCCAGTGGATATTATGGACAGTGGTTTTCATCTGTGCCTGCTGCACACCCATGTATTTTCTCCTTACTTTTCCCACGTAATTAAGACCTTCCATTAATATAGACACTTTCCAAATGAGTTTTTGTTGCATGCTGCATGACACAAGTGAAAATTAAGAATGTAAAAGTTTAGGAAACCCAATCCACCAACAATGGTTTCCATATGCACATTCTAATTCTCTTACCCATATTTAAGTGTTTGTGTCAGCCTAAAATGAAAACAAAAGAGGGCGGTTTTCTACTTTCGGTGTTAATTAAATCCAACAAATCTGCCATTAGTTGTGATACATCACACCTGTGTATGCAGAACAACTGCACCAAACTGCCTTGTTAAATAAAGTATGTATGTGTTTGCCTTATAGTTCAAAATTTTCATCAACAAGACTGCTTCTATTTGTAACCTTACGTAGTTTCAAGATGTTTTGAAATAAATAAGCTTAAATAAAAGATGTTTACAGCTACCGGTAATTAATCAAAACTAATCTTTGATGTGCATACAACCCAATAAAAATTATCGGTGATGTTGACTTTCTGTAACAGTCTCCAATCTCTGTTGCTGCAGTGTTAGTTATAGTTGCATTAATGTGCTAAGGATCAAATGAAAAAGGTTAAAGCTTAGTTAAGCTTGCATAAGCTTCAATATAAGCTTAGATCAGCTATGCCTGATGTCTGGTTTTACAGTTATAGGGCACAAAAATACGGTAACTGGCGATTGAAGCATGGAGTACTAGCATCATAACAAAGTTTTAATTCCTTTGTAATCAGTTACCTTACGCCTTGACTACTTTGGGACTTTTGACACAAGTGAATACGGATTTCTCTCACGTATTTACCAAGATTTGAACGCCATGCAGCCGCCATCTTGATTTTCCGACTAGTACCCAGCTCGCCTCGGTTTGCTTTCACTTCGCAGACTTCCGCCACTCTTCCGCCAAGTGCAGGAGGCTCCTTAGCTTGGAGTAGAAACTGCAACAGTGCTTGTTGCCAAATATCTCATAGAAACGCGAAGCCACATAATTAACGTGACGAGATGCAGCACCACTTGGAGACCCCATGCGATGTTAGAATAGTGGTTGAAGGCGGAAAAGAGATCAAAGCTCATAGAGATATTCTGTCAAAAGCAAGTCCTTTCTTCGAAAAGCTCCTAAATTCTGACATGAAGGAAAGCAGAGAAGGAGTTATTCATTTTGAGCATTGTTCTGCGCGGCTCATGGAAGCTATCCTCGAGTTTATTTACTCTGGAAATGTTCAGATTTTGCCAGAAGATGCAGAGGAAGTGATGATCGCTGCAGATTTCTTTCTACTTCCAAATCTCGTAAAAATCGCTTCGCGATCTCTAATTATGACTACTTCAAATTGCCTTTCAACTTTCTTCATTGCAGAGCAGTTGCATATCGAGGAGCTTATTGACAAAACCAATAAATTTATTACAGCAAATTTTGCTGCTGTGGTGAACTCGGAAGAGTTCATGAATTTATCTGTTGAGGAAGTCGAAAGATGGATTTCAAGTGATGGAGTCATCTCCTGTGAAAATGATATCTTCAGCATTGTAGTTAGATGGATTGATTATGACAAAGACAAGCGACAAGAGCATCTTGAAGATCTATTTCCACTTGGTATAGTGGCTTGTGGTGGAAATCAAGCATTCTGCTACATTCCTCGTCAAGCGAAGTGGTATCAACTAACATCATCAAAATATGAATTCAAGGGTCCCCGTCAGTTGTTGTCATGGAACGCGAAATTATACAATTTCAGTTTGAGGTTGTTTGGGTCAGGTTTTCTTTGTTATAATCCTTATTCTCGTACAAAATGTAAATGGACGATGCTGAAGTTACCGAGCAAACTGGTTCCTGAGATGGCAACAGTGCTCGAGGACTGTGTTTACGGCGTAGGGAGTGCAAGAGGACATCGGCTCAAGTTCATAAGCAAGTACAACGAGTACTCTAATTCATGGGAATGTATTTCTGCATCTGATGGAGACATTGTCAAAGGTGCTTGCATTGTGGGTGAAGGCAAGTGTCTGTATTTCATTGGTGGAATTCCAGCCTCCACTGCGTGTAAGAAATTTGATACCTCGGAGATCAAATGGGAGAACACAGCACGCATTCTAGAGGGTAGATACAGTGCTTTTGGTGCGGCCTACCACGGGAAGATTTATGTTGCTGGAGGTAAACGGCACGGCGAGGACTATCTAAAATCTTGCGAGGTGTACAATGTAACGACAAATGAATGGCAGTTTATAGCAAGGTTGAATTTCCCTCGTGTAGAGGCCAGTATGGTTTGTTGCTATGGTATAATGTATATACTGGGTGGAATCAGCAATGAAGGTATTTCAAGGGCGTTAACGGTTGAACGTTACGATTCTGAAAAAAACAAGTGGATCGTTGTAACGGCAATACCTTCCAAAGTCGCTACAAAGTCTGATTGGGACAAATTTCAAGCTTGTCCACTAAGACATTACAAAAGAGTTCTTGCTTGTTTCCAGGCCATTGAGAAAAACGAAGATGATGAGGACCAAACAGTCGATTAAGAAGAGTTTTATTAAACTGTGGCGACAGATAATTTTTGAAATTATTGGCTTGTTTGTTGGGTCTACAAACAGACCATTTCCGAGGTACTTTTTGCCTCAGTTTCAGAACGAGTCTTCGTGCAATTTGCATGAAAATGAATCTGTAGTCAAAACGCACCTTCATATGGATGGTTTCACACGAAGGATCGTTTTGACACAGAGACACAGAGACAAAGGGGCAATCGGGAATGACCTATTGAAGCTGTGAAATTAAAACAAGCCACCTTGGCTTTCCGCCTACATTTAGTTTGTTGTAAAAATCTTTGAATACATAAACAGCTTTGCTTCTTCGTAGACTTGAATGCGAACAACTGACTTCTGTAGTGATGAAAATCTTCACGGATTTCGCTGTTAGTTACTTCAGCTGCAAACATCTCAAGAAAATACAGATTTTGTACAAAAAGATATATTGTTAGCAGTCGTTTATCCCAGGACGGAGGGGAGGGGGGGGGGGGCCTATGTGAAAAGGTCGGGGGTGATCGTCGTTGAATTAAACCCCTAAAGGAAACCAATCTGAACGTGGTTCGAGTTTTATTTGACTCCTAAAAGATACCACTTAAAACGGAAATGACAGCGTTCTTTGAGTGCACCTTATAATTAAAGACACTTTGACCCGGCGACTAAAACTAGTGTCGTTTCGTCTTCAACACCCTAAGTGAGACCAAGTAGAGACATCGATCTTTCATATGGGAGTTGCCCCCCTCGCCTCCCCCCCGCTTCCCGAAGATGTTTGTCGTGGATTATCAATAAAATTTATCAACTACGTAAAACCCCAACCGACTTGTTTCTGGCCTTTTATGGATCTTAATGTTCCAGCGAGACCGCTAATTACATCATAGAGAACATTTGGAAAAAGAAACTAAGTGAGTTCGGGACGTTCTGGCTGCTAATATATCTTTGAAGGTACTCGATCAAAACTGCGGAAATCCGGTGCTAACTTATGTAATTTATTCTAGATACAACTGTGGAGAACATTTAGAGACAGTTCGTGTTCAACCATAGGTGATAGAGGGAATAGTTATGAAACCTGGCAAAGTTCTTTGTTGTAGGTTTTGGTTGGCTATTTTTGGGGTTGATCCTGCGAAAAACCTGGGAAAATACAAAAGGTGGTTATGTGTGCACATACAACTAACCAGTAGAAGCATTGCGATCACTTAATTCATCCATAGTCTATATGAGCATGAAGCAACAGATTTGCAAGGTCAAGGACCTTCCAACATGAATTTTAACCTGTTTGTTTGCTCCTTTGATGTTAACCGGGCTTCTTAACCATTCCCTCGACTATATATATAACTATGATTTCACTGTAAGCCATATTCTATAAAGGTCCTTTAGTTAGTCGCTGTTAGGTTTGGAAAATTGTACCTCTTTTTCAGTTCCATTATAAAAGTTGCAAAGATAGAATTAACTGGAAACCAGAAGGAAATATAGAATTGCCGAGACAACGCCCGGGGGAGGTACTTTGGGAATTTCTGGGTGGGGATGTGTCGCTGGGACCCTGGAACCCTTAGCCTATACCGGAGCTAGTTCAGCTGAATTTTGCTACCCTATACTGGAGTAAACTCCCCAAATCCTCCCATCTATCGACACTGTTGAGGCTGATTTGCGTAAATTTAAACTTGCTGATTTGATTTTTTTTATATTTTTGAGTGGCAATTCCTGGTTTCCTTAGTCTAGATAAAATCTTCAACCAACTAGTCAGTTTTGTGAAAAATTATACCCTATTCTAGAGCCAAACGCTCTGATTGATATACCCTATCCTAGAGTAAATTGCTTGAAAACCATACCCTTCACAGCGACACATACCTATATAGCCCATATATGGCAGTGCCCACCCCCCCCCCCCCCCGGGAGACAACGTAACTCGCTTTTGGTTTCACAAGGCAACGACTAGTAAGTAATATAGTAAACAAACTTTCGGAAAAGAATTTGCTGGCTTGTACACACCCTAAGCCGCAATCAGAAAATTCTTGGTATCGCGAGTCATGTATAAACAGAAAAATGACAATTTGTAGCAGGCATGATCGTGCTAGAAATTGGCTTATCTTATCAGGGATATAAACTTCTGTCTTTGCTAATTGCTTCCGAACCTTTGCGATTTCCTTTGTTGCTAAGCTAAGCATCTGTTTTCATGTTAGTTCGGAGATTTTGATGGTAAAGACGCTATTCCTAGCTTGCCCGGACGGCCGGACCCTGCAGCCTAGTCCATGATATCTATTTGAATTCAGATTTGTTGTCGAAGCTTGGTACAAGAGGGAAATTAATTTTATGAGTAAGCTCAAACTGAAGTTAATTAAGTGGCGTGCAGAGCCTGGGGATAGTTCCCTTTTGCATGAATGATGTTAGTAATACGTAGTATATCAGCTAGATCTCTCAGTTTTACATCTTTGAGTCAGACTAAGATGGCTGGCACACAGCCGAATCACGTTCAAGCAGAATTTTCGTGCACGAGTTTTTACCAACGGATGTCGATGGAACTATGACCTTCAGATACAGTTAGAGATTTAATCTCCACAGTCTTTGAGTGGCGGATCGGTTGAAAGTGGCTCGAAAGCTCGGAAGCGTAAGATTTTACTCTGAGTGTTAATGGCAAGATAGCAGCTGCTGACTGCCAAAGTGTAATTAAGATTTTTTAAACCCACTCCATATTCACATACCATTATGTTAAGAATTTCTGTAAAAAGGAAATGTCAAACAAAATGTGGCTTTCTATATCCATGATTTTCCGACAGGTCCAATAAAATCGCCGCAAAGAAACAATTAAAACAGGTTTTGCGTACATCGAACATTGGAACTTACACCTTTATATTGGACAAGTCATAAAAGTTAGCAATACTTTATGTAACTCGTAAATACAGTATTCATAAATCAAAAGAACTCTCCAAAGAATATTAGTGCAATACCTGAGAAATTTGTATTTAGCGTTTGCGGTGTTTGGCGTATCCACTACCAGCCACACTCATTTGTCGCCTGAGGGAGAAATGTCAACAGATGAAATTCCGTGAAAAAAAAAAAAAAAAAAACTGAAATACGTGATTAAGTTATGAACAGTGTTGATCCGTTGACGCTCAGGCCGAAAAATGCACATATATTCTGTTTTAAACGTGTGCAAGAGAAACTTCAGCTTTCATGGAAACTATCGATGGCGGGGTAAAAGCTTTGTACATGTGAAAGTGTCGCTGCACGATGTTTCGTGTTATTCTCACGAGAAAAAATTGAGATCGACAGCATTAGGGTCTGTTTGTGATACAAGTTATGCTTTAAATAAAATTGTTTAATTAAGAAATAGTTCAAGTTTGTTAGGTTAAAACATTTCAAGAGGAAATGTAGTGTTACCGGAAAAGGGCCCGCCAGGAGGAAAAAATGGTATTGCTACGTAAATACCTCTCTTCTGTGAAATTGGATTAACTATAAGTAACATCCTTATAAGCTTTTAAGGAAAAGAAAACTCCGATAACATCGCCACAGGCCTTTCAAAAGCGACGCAAACTTCTGCTTTTCTGCTCTCAATTAGTGTGTTAACCTGAGAACACAACCGCCTCTGAAAGCCAACCGTCCGGAACGATTAATGGAAGAGAGAAAACTCGACCAATGTGAATACCAGAATTTCCTGTAGTGTCTGAGACTCCAGCAGATTTAAATGATCCTTATTCACGATTTGAGGTCGTTAGTGTCGTTCTCTAATGAAATGCACAGTACGTGAACGGAAATCAATAGATGATAAAATAATCCATTCCTTGACATGTTATGTTGGGTTGAATTTGAAAACGGAGTAGGAGTGTTTTTTTTTTTTTTAGTTCGATCGTCTATAACAATCCACACTGCTGTTGCCTTTCTTCAGAAAATCAGATTTATTAACGTTATATTAAACTGAAGCAGATAATGCCTAAATATTTGGCTGCACGGGCGGGCAACGAAATAAAGATGGCACACCAGTGACCTATTGCGCCAGAATTTAGCATGTAAAACAACACGTCCCCCTTTGCTGAGACAGTAGAAAAAGATCGTGACCAAAATTTTTAGAGTTATTTTACTTACAGCAAAAATATCACGTTGCTGTTTTTGTCGTAATCAGAAACTTATTGCTTTCGCTCTGGATTTACTCGCGTGTCATATTAATTACAGGCAAGTTCTCCTTCTTTCAGCGATAAGATCTCGTCGACAAAAAAGGTTATACGCCTTTTAATAGGTATCGATATATACTGACGTCTGCAAACCAAGTCGTAAACGCAATCTAATCAGAAAAGCGAACAGTTGCAAGTTGCAGCGAGCCATAGCTAGGCAGTCACATTTGGCAAAAATATGTTCGTGCAAAATAACTACTTCCTACGTCTCGAAATACGTGTAGCGCGAAGGTCAGACTTATTTTTAAGCCTTTTCTAGTAGACGTGGTCTACAGCTCTCAAATAGTATCCCGCTGTTTAATTTGATACAAAGATTCCAAAAAAAAATTCTGCGGTTACAGTTCAAGTAATCAATCAATGAAAGAGTTGCTAAAAATAGTGTTGGCCCTCCTCGCTATCAACGCCCACGGAAATGGAAAAAATACGCTTTTGATGACGAGCTTTGATTGGCTGGTTTAAAATGACGCTTGATTCCAGAAATACACAGCTCTTGCAAGTATTTAACAACTTTCACAACTTTTTCTTTCCACAGTGAACGCAACGTTCTGCAGTAGAGTTTTCAAGATGCCGTCGCGTTATTCCAAAAGAGAATCAAGCATGTTTGAAGAGGAATACGAGATTCAGAAGCTGATAGGCGAGGGATCCTTCGCAAAGGTCTACAAATGCTTAGAAAAGGAATCCGGGAACATTTACGCCGCGAAAGAATTACAGATTGGTAAAGAAGTTTCAGATATGGAAGCCATCAGAGAGGAAATGGAGATTTGGAAAGGTTTACAGCACGAAAACGTTGTGTCCCTACACAGAACATTTACGGATAACTCATGTTTTTATCTCGTGTGTGAATATCTGGATAGCGGAAGTTTATTTGACGAGATTGTGGGACAAAAGGTATACAGCGAGGAACAAGCGCGGTCCATTATGAAACAGGTAAGAGCTTAATTCATCAACTTCTCTTGTATTTTTTTTTTTTTTTTTTTTTTTTTTGTATTCAATTTATTACACCAGCTTGGTATTTTGAACCACTAAACCCTCAACCGATTTTTATTTTTAACTCATATTCAAAGCTACGCGTTTTCTCGGGAAAACGAGAAAAACCAAACTGGATTTAAGGAAACTGTCCCTTTAGAATATTTTGAATTATCAAGTTTCAACCGAATCGGAAATTACGTTTAGTTTCTTTGATATTTGGTGTGAAGATCAGTACTGCTTCAATTTCACGGAAATGCACATTAACAAAGCGGCGCCGATGGCGAACCCTCCTTGTCACAAGTTGACGTCACTGTCATTTGACCATACCGTGACCTTTCAATTTCCATGCTATCAACATGCTATCAAAGCAGTGAGCTTTGCGCCAGATCTACAGTGGAACAGCATCTTAATAACCTTCTATTTCTCAAGGAATTTGCTTCAAAAAACCCTTTCGACGAAAACGAAGTGTTGTAAAGGTATTGATATGGCGCGGGATAGACTACGAGCAGTCTCTCTTTCGATTGGTCCGTCGAGCGAGACCGTAAATAAACCGCGATTTTCTTTCGCGTGACACATAAGTCCAAAATTAACCCAGAATAAAATAGTTAATAAGCTTTACTTGAACTCCAAATAACATGCTTCAGGGTTATTTTCACCGTAGAATTCGAATTTGAAGTCAAAAATCAGTTTTGTAAGTTCCATTTTTTGTCGTTTCAGTTACGTAATTAAAGGACAGACAGAGGCCAAGTAGGCTTTCAAAACAAAGTTGAAAATAGCTACCACTGTTGTTTGTCTCTAATATAGTGTTAACGTATTTATGTAACACAAGTAAACTTGACCTTGAAGGTCAAGCTTTCTTGTGTAATATAGATAAGTTAATACATCATACGTAATTCTCTTTGTTGATCTTCTCCGCCAAGGAAGTCAACACTGAAATGATACTGAATGATCAACATCATGGTTCTCATTTCTTCCCACAGCTTTTACAAGCCCTAGAATACATTCATGGTCAGCGGATTGTTCATCGCGATGTCAAAGCCGACAATCTACTTCTCAGTCGCTCAAGACACTCAGACCACGTGACAGTAAAACTCGCTGATTTCGGTTTGGCGCGAAGGTTGCCGCATGACTCTGACGCCATCAGCTGTGACGCCAGTGGTGCGCCGTTGTTTCTTGCACCAGAGACAATTTTAGAAGATCTGATTGGTCAACCAGTTGACATGTGGGCATGTGGTGTCATATTGTTCATTCTTCTAGCAGGGTACCCACCATTTTGGAGTAGCAATGACGAGAAATTATTGCTTTCCATTCTGCAGGGGCATTACAGTATGCCTTCGCCGTATTGGGACAATGTGTCGGATGAAGCCAAAGATCTTGTTCGGCGATTAATTGTTGTGGAACCCAGTCAGAGACTCACAGCGTCTGAGGCGTTGAATCATCCGTGGATTCAAATGGAAACGCAACAGCAGGCACCACAAAAACACGGTCAGCGGAGAAACTTCGCAGCGGTGATTTGCGGTGTTCGAGCAATGTTGAAATTCAGAAGAATGAATCTCAAAGACTCGTGTCACAGAAGAAAGTCAGGCAAAGAAGTTGTTAACTGAAATATTTAGACTGGGCTTTATTCATCGATGTGAACGATGCACATAAAAGATTATGCCATCGGCGTTAAATTAAATAAAATTAAAATTAAAGTAAACTGACTATTTAAAATGTTTACAGGTAGACAGAAATGTAAAAATTTTGTAATTGTGACCTTTGGATAAGCCCATGGTCAGTAACTGTATATGTATGAAATTGGTAAATATTGTTGAGGGAAATATTCTGCAAATCTTTCGTGAAGTCTGTAGTGTAAATGTTCTGCTCATTCTTGTACCTGCTTCTAGCTCTCATGTTTTAGTTCGAGCTCAAAACAAATTCTTACACTTTGTCATCGAGTTATCATCGTGTTATTTGGTCACTCACAGTGCTTCTTAGGCTCGTAACGACAATTTCAAATTTAGCATCCTTGTGTGAAATGTCTTACACTGCGAACTATTCCCTCGCTGAATTTCTAAGAAAATAAGGGCAAGAAAAATCGAGAAACAAGCGGCAAGGCTCCGAGACTTGCATAATTATTTAACTTCACCAGAGAAATTTCCGCTGCTCGTATACTGTACGAGTTGAAAGATTTCTCAAATAAATGCTGAGAACCAGATGATTGTTTCAGTTATTTCTGGGTTATAAAATTGCGACGTGAGGCAAGTATTTCTGCATGTGTCTGACCGTCTTTCTGTCAGTTAAGTCAAGAGGCTCTTTTGAAAATGTCCTAGCAGTGTTCAAAAACAACCCCCTTATCGAGCCTTTCTCAATGGTTTCCTGAAACCATCCACACTATGGCATGGAAAAGGTCCTGTTGTTATTTTACAATTCCCCTTTCCGAAACCGCGGGGACTTCAGCAAAACAGCAAGTAGTGTAATGACAATAGTGATGAGATAAATCCAAGCAAAGAGACGATTCATAATCATGGCTGCCATTCTCCACTCCTCCCTCATGGCGTCGGCTTCTTCCTTTTTGAAGATGTTGTCTGTTAGAACGGTCATGTTTGATTGTTCTCGGCCTCTGTTTTCACGCAGTTTCACTGCAATGAAATCAAAAGAGAGGAAGAAGCATAACTGTTAAATTACAGTTCTGACAAACCACGACATGAGAAAATATTTGAGTAAAAGGAACCTGTAGATCATCAAGGGTTACTTCCTGTGTTACTTTATGGCGTGAACATTCATTCAAAAGGACGTCAAGAGATCATGGTTCGTTGATGGTAAACTTGTACTAAAAAAAGTTTGTCAGTTGTCGTTTTCAGTTCTCGATTACCATTTGACGTGCCGTTTTTAATACCCTCCTGCAGTTTATCATTGGAAGACTTGCCTATCCTGAGACAAAGTAGCTGCATTTACATGACGTGCATACTGCAATGTGTTTTCCAAAGGTATAAATATCATTCCCTAGAAACTAACCTTGGCGCCACTCCTGCACAATCTGGGCCTGTCGAACACGGCCAGCGGATGTGCTCAAACGCACCAGCCGTGCGCAGTAGTTCAGAACACAAACCTACCATGAAGGAAACATAAAACCAAATATCGAGTCTCGCTACTTATTGCTACACACCTTTTGAATGTTATTTCTGAAAACTTACTGTTACACAAAGACAGTGACTTCTTCAATTAATTGACGATATCTTCTATTTTTGTCAGCTATGTGCGTGACAATGTGTGAAAATTGTGAGACAGATTAATTCTTGTTCCAATCAATCCAGCAGCTTAACAGAAAAAAAATAAATCAAAGTTAAGATTAAACTTAAATTTCAAAACTAGTTTTCATCTCAACCGAACTTTCAGTTGCCTGATTTTTTCCATAGCCAGGTGCTCAGAAAATTGTAATACTTGTAATAAATTCACATTAAAAAAAAGCTGAATGCTGCTCTAAACCATGACAAGTCGATCTTGAATTACCCTGATCCAGGCGGGAATTGGAGCCGAAGAATTGTCAGGATGGTAAAAACGAAGGATGAGACACGCCATTCCCATTGCCGCTGACACCTCAATAATAGTGCAGGCGTAGTAGACAGCAATTAGCGGAATAACCTTTGACGTGGCTGGTAATTTGTCCTAAAGAGGAGAACCAGATAATTACGTACAGTCGTAGACAGTCGCCCAAGAGTGTTTTGCTCATTAAGTTCTCTACTCCTTATTATGAAAACAGAGGCTTAACATACTTACCATCAACATTAACAACAAAATAGTAAACGACAGCAACACAGTGACTCCAAACGACATTCTCTCTCCAGACTCCGGCGGCAGCAAAAAGACAAGTAAGGTTAGGACTGCAATCAACACGCACGGCAATATGAAGTTCATCATGTAAAACAGAGTGCGTCTGCGCAACTCCAGATGATACGTCACTTCCGGGAACTCTCCTTCGCAGCAATCGTATCTTAGAAGTTTGCGTTCTGATCTAACATCAAGCAGGATCCACTCACCATTCTCCACGTATCTGTATTATGAAGCATAAGTTTACTGTGAAAAAGAGTTCTTTGAAAACTTGGACGGCTCTCAAAATTCCCCTTAGGCCTTGATGATGATGATGATGACGAAAAAAATAAACTAAATCTTAATTGGCCGCTCCCCGATGGGGCTTTTCAGAGCCAATGAAACCAAATGATGATGATGATGATGATGACGTTGGTGACCGTTGTGGTGATGGTGATGACGTTTTTAAGTTTTAATGGTGGCGATTTAACACTGGTATGTTGTATTGTTTTATTGGTCGTAGTTTCCCTGTTCAGCTCCTTCTATCTGTGAAAAAACCTATTTAAAAAGTTACCTATGGTAGACTTTCTCTTTAACAGCTACATTTGAGGGGTCAAGACACCAGCTTAACACCCTCTGAAATAGACATGACGAGAATAAAGCCTAACGAATTTGCCGTCTTGATGCAGCACCATACTCTGAGAACTAATATTAGTAAAACTGATTAAAAGTCATTAAGGAGAGTTAAAGATAGGATTGAACATATTAAAAGATAACATACTGATCTATGCAGATAGAAACTTACGAGCTTAAATCTGCACTGTCTCCTCGTGGATGGACATCCAGAAATTGACTGCTGTAAGACCACGAACCAAAATTGAGCTGACAAGTTTGATCGTCCAGTGGGAAGAACGTAATGTCGATTTCACACGAACTTGTGAAAATCACTGGGTTCAACCATGATACATTCCCATCATGCTTCACAACCAGGCGTGCTGCCGTGCTGCGCCCGTCTGTCATTGCTTCAGCACTAGAAATAAAAAAAAAACATTCGATTGGATTTAAGCATTTTATGATTCTAATTCATCTATCAATTGCAAAATAAAGCGCGAACATTCCCTAAGTCGACCCAGCCCCACACGGCATGTTAGTTACTTAGCAACAACTTTTTGCCTGTAACCATGTGCTTTGTCACCGGGCGAGTGATCTGTTAGTGTTTTTGTCAGCAAAAATCAACAGGTCTCAGCTCCAGTTTACGCGCGGCTATCGTACAGCTATCCTGGAATCACTCTGACTAAGCAAGGCAGGCAGCTGAGATGGGAGGTACAATTTTTGTACAATATTTCAAAGAGACAAATTTCTATTAGTAGTTGTGACCATTTATGAGCCATGTTCTGCGTAACGAGCCTAGCGAGGTAATGAGAAAGTCTCACCTATTCAGTAAAACAACGTCTGGTAACCAAGCTTTCTCTGGGTTGATGATGATCTGTGAGATTTCATACTCAGTTTTATTCCAAGAAAACCTGGGATCATTCCAATACTGAAAAGATGAAATAAATTAAAGCGATAACTAAGAAACTACGTACCGTGAATAGGTGGTTTTACTAATCTTACAAACTTAGAAAAGTGACCAGAAAGAACCCTGGGACCAGACTAGTGGCGTTTCTCCAGTGTCTCTGGATAGCCTGAGTAGCATGCTGGGATAGCCTGAATGGCATGCATGGCAGCTCGCAGCAAAGTAGACTCTAATTGATTCTCCTCGACTCGGAGATCATTAGATCCTAAGTCTGACCCAGGCAGTGTGGAAATGATGAAGGAGGGCGGGCTCGAGCTGTGGAGAGATAGTGATTGGTAATTTACTACATCACCGTCATCGTCTCTCTTGACCTGTGAGTGGATACATCAAAAGATGTCTGACCTTACCTAGTGTCACTGATACGGTGCATACCAAAGTCAAGTTCAAGTTAATAACAAACAAACGACAAAAGAACAGACGATTGCTTTTATTGTACCTGCCTCACCCATACGTTTGTGGTTATGACTTCTTCTTTTTCATCCTGGAATAAAGAAGATCAGTGTAAAACCTTCTGTGAACTATAATTAACCCGCCTACGTTCTTTTGGAGGGACGAGAAAAAGATGATAAATTGCGGGTGTTAATGACTCCCTGTACATTCTCCTCAGTGACATCCTATCTATGATGACAACGCAAGTGTAGAGACTTTGTAAAACCACAGGGAAAAAAATAATAAAAATAATAATGATGATGATGATTTTTATGAAAAGCATGGCAGTCGATGACCCACTAAACTAGACAAGTTTTTCCCTCAAGTTTTTCATTTCTACGATGTTGAGGCTGCTTAATTTGAGATCAAAGTTCGTTGTGTTATTGAATATTTACATTTGACTAATTATTAAGTTAACAATGAGAATGTCCCTAAACCAAAAAAAGTTTAATGAATTGTCCAATAGCTTTGTGTGCATGATAGGCAGTTTGGTGCATTCTTTATAGTTGTCCTTAAGTGTTCAAATTATATGTTATTTTTTATTTTTGATAAAACTATAAGCAAGCCAGATGGAAAACATAAGTATAAATAACCAAACAAACAAGTAAAAACAGCTTTGACAATCAATCTCTCATTATTGCCCACAAAGCAGTTACAATTGAGTGAATAAGAATGATCACGAATGACGTTTGAATTAATTTTCACCGCATATTGTTTGTTTTTTTTTTTTAAGTTCAAGGTCTCTATGTGGTGTTCTTGTTGTTTTTTAATGTTTTTATTTATTCACTTCAATATCACTTTACTTTAGTCATGGCTAAACTAAATTGAACAAATTTAATCTTCCTCAATAACTATATAATAACTACGTAAGGCTCGTTGATTATTGATTATTGGTAAAATAATACTACAGCAGTTGATTACAACCTAGGAATAATTATTATTCATACATTGCTTCCTAATGTGATAAACATTAAAATCAAATTTGTTAAATCTTAGGGAAAAAAAATTGGCACAGCGTGAATCAGAAATTATCAATACACCATGATTAGGTATAAAGCAGTAAAGTATAAGTCAAATATTTTTATTGAACATCATAAAGAATATAATTGGGTGCGATATTAATCAGGTTCAATAACCCTTGAGATACACTAACAAAGTGTAAATCAGATAGTATGTAATGAATTACATGAAATATCCTGGTAAATACACAACAGTACAGGACAATTAATTCAATTCTTGTGATTTTGCCACAAAGGCTGGTTACAGTATCTAACTTAACAGTCTCTTCCGTGAAAATTTCCTACATCATCAGTATTACTGGTATTGTGCACATAAATATATATAACAAAAATGCTTGGATAATAAATTATATCATTTAAAATGGTTTACGTATATTCCACTGGTAGCTGCAACAATGAAGCTTGAAGACAGATAAGCCTTTTTGGCATGGAGTCAACTTGGCTCCACGCATCCTCTTGGATAGCATAACACTCCACACTATCCAGATCATCATATGGTGATTCCCTTTCTCCCCCAAACACATAGACATAATCTTCAACACTGACAATGCCACATGCTGCACGTGGCACAATAGGAGCAGAAACCAGACTCCACTGATTCAAGCTCTTGTCAAATATTTCACTATTTGCTACAACAGCAGCACAATCTATGTCACCGTACCCTCCAACGACTATTATTTTCTCACTAGTAGTGGCCGCAACAGCAGCCGCAAATTTTCTTGCATTGTTCATATCTGCAATCTGGCTCCATTCATCACTTGAAGGAGCGTAGCACTCCACACTCTTAAGACAGGCATTATCGTCACAACCTGCCATGACATAGATGAGCTCATCTAGGACAACTGCACAATGAGCAGCACGAGGATGTATCATTGGTGACACCTCTTTCCATTTGTTATCTTTGTAATTATACTTTGTACATTTAACTCTAGGCACATTTCCAATCTCACCACCAATCATGTAAAGTTCCTCATTGTGGGTAACCAAAGAACTGTGCAGAATTGCCTTCAGAGCCTTATCACTGGCAAACCACTTGTTTTGTCCAGGGTTGAAGTAACACAAAGGGGCAGATGGGGCATCTGAGTTGCCACCCACCACAAACAGTTGACCACCACACACTGCAGCAGCGTGCCGTGTACGAGGCCAGGGCATCATGGGCAGGTTCAACCACTTCTTGGAGGAAAGAACAAACCCAAATGTCTCATCGGTTGGCTCTTGTCTGAGATTGTCAATATTGTGGCCACCTGTGAGGACAACTACTAGCTCCTTCCGTTTAAGGCACAGGCGAGGTCTTTGCATCAAAACTTGGTAACTATCAGGGAAAAGAAATGCATCCAGGGCTTTGAAGAGAATAGTCGTACAAGGCAGGCTATTTAGGACGAGCTTTTCTTTACAGAGAATCTCTCGAAGACTGTACTTCGACATCGAGAAAATTCTCACGCATTTTAGCAGGTCGGGGAAGCAACATTCTCTTGATGAAAGGTCGTGTTTCACCCACATAATAACTGCGTCATAAACCTCTTCCTCTTTAGATACGATTATATCGTCTCGAGAAATTAGGTCCTTAACCTTGTCAAAGTCCAGAGACTTGAAATCATCCGATTTCACGACGGCGACAAAATTTTTAACTTTGTAGGTTACTGCAGCTTTCTTTAACGACTCACAGTTAAACTGTACAGCAAATGATTCCAGAGCAAGACAATTTGAAGCACTAATGGTTTCCTGCAGGAATTCGGAAGCTTTCAATTTTAAACTTGGTAAGATCAAGTAGTCCGCCGCCATTACCAAATCTTGAGCGTTAGAACAATCGGCTTTCGCCGTCCCAGTGTACGTAAATTGAAGAGCTTCGCTTAGAGCTGCACATTTAACCTGTTTGAGCTCCACAAAATTATTTTCGTTTTCTTTAAAGGTCGAAGTAAACAGAGCTCGGAAGTAAGGGCTAGCGGCGGTCAAAACACATCGATGAGCCGCGAAGTCTTTGCCTTCCGCTCTTATAGTTGTATCACAGAGAATGCTTGACTTCCTCAGCCCGTTTAGGTTACGGATCAATTCTTCTTTAAACTCCTTATCAAACAGTTGCTTTGCACACATCTCCATATTTGCTGATAAATTTTCTGGGCCCCGTTTGCCAGTGTGTCAGACCATTCCCGCTCCCAAGTTTTCACCACGTGTTTCCCATCAGTAACCGGGAGATGTAGGAATCACGCAATGGATCACGCCGTGAATCACGCAATGATCAACGCTTGTCCAGCGAAATATCAGAAATGCCGCCGAGGGTTTGAAGACAGAAATAATATATAAAAATATGGATGACATCCTCTCTTGGGATAATCAAATCCAACCGTCCTCAAAATAGCCTGTGTAGTTTGGCGGATTTTAAACAGGCTGGTTGTTGGGCGCAGTGATCGCCCTTTTAAAGGCGGCCCTGGAACCAAGAGACTATGTAGATCATAGTGCGTTACCAAAAATTTTTAAAACACCGCGTTCTCTTGCCTTCAGAGACTCTCCGGGGGGACCTCTAAGGATATGTTTATTACCATAACCCACAGAGATAACAAAATAAATACAAATACAAAAGAATGTAAGCAACAGAACGTAAGAGGCAGAATAGGCAATTTGGTTACTCACTATTTTCATCAACTGCGGCAATGCGATGTCCATGGAAATATGAACCACATCTGATTCCTTGAGTACAGGGCGAGCTTTTCTGTTGTAGTCTTTTAGAATATTACGCAGTAGTTTCTCTTCCACGGCGCTGGTATAACACACTGCAAGAATCGTAACACTGTCAGGCTTAGAGCCTAAATATAACCCTACGCAAAATAATACTACAGGGGTTATGTTCAATCTAGTGGCAAAAAATATATATATTACCTAATCTTACTTGTGGCGTTTTTCACATTTCTCCTGTCACTTGAAATTTGATCCAAGTCAGTTCCCGTTCAATTATTAAAAGTGATATAATACATAACTTATTTTATCATGATATCGCCATAAAGTCAAAATATGAAGGTTATCGGTAATCATGAACGACTTTTGCTTGGCTCGCACAATTGATTATAAAAAAAAAAAAAAAAATTCAGTATTTTCATAGTACTGATATTTTCTTAGATATAGCTTACTTGATATTAAAGCCACACTCTCCCTCAGTCAATTAGCAATAGATGCGAAGAGGACTTTGTTTCCAGCCAGTTTCTCTAGTTTTTAATTATGTCTCACAATGGACATCAGTTAGCACGCTCACGGAGCCGCAAAAAATGCAAAGCAATATCCAGGGCAGAAAAGGGTGTTTAACAAACAATCTGCTTAACTCTTTTCAAATTCTATTCATCTGCTGCTTTTTCCAAAATAGGAACATGACAGGTGAAGCGCAATGGAAACCGGCCTTATTTCAAACTAATTAAACGGTATAGACTATGGCATCTTTCCCACCGTGATCGTGGGAGCGCTTTGTAAAATTGAACTGTTTCTGTCGCATATTATTTCTAAGATTAACCAATTTAATTTCAAGCAGACCAGACTGATTATCATCACTAAAATTGCGAGATAACTGAGCAATGTTGATGATCGTCCATTCAGTTTATTCTTCGCTGACGTGTTCGTTTACAATTAAAACTACACCTACCTTGGTTGTTTAAGGCAAAAACCGAGAAGAAAATTATCACCAGCATATTTTCTATTCAAGATCACAGCTCCGCGGTAAAGGAAGTTATATTTTGCCTAAAAAGCTTTTGACGAAACTACCTCGCTGGACTGTGAACCGCAAAACAGGTGGCCAATTGACAATTGAAACAAGACTTTGGAAATTTATTTGCATGGAAATGAAGACAGCCTGATAATGATATTTCACGCAAGTGCCTAGATTGGCAAGAGAATGATAAAGTGAAGCATCAATGGAAAAGTGAAACTGGGTAACCTATCTTAAAACTAACATGACGCCGTCAGACAGGGGGGAGAAATTAATAGTAACATTTTGTATAGGGTCTAAAATTATCTCCTAATATTTGGTGAAGGCGCAACAAATATCAGGTCAAACTGCCAGATTTCGGGACATTTTACAAGTCTTAAAGACACGGTACCGTAAAGAAGGCCACAGTTTTTCCATCATGTTAGGAAGTCGTCATAGACTAAAACTGCAAACTGAACATTGAAGATGTTTGTGTAATTCATAAATTACCTACAATGCCGGTATAAACACGGGATGGTAAGGTAAAAACGGGCTGCAAGAGTAATTACAACATACAACAATGTTTCGGTCTATACAGTTTTCCTTTCAGCTGTCTTAAATCATTTTAACTGTATTCGTTTCAAATTGTTTCAGAAACCATATTGCGGACAAGACTCATCAATGTGCTTCATTGTCGCTTTTACGATGACCAGTAGAGAGATTCCCCAATGGACGCCACATTCAATTCAGATCGGCTTCTCTTATTCAATTACGAGGCGAAGCAACGTGTCTTTGAATTTTAGTGGAAAGAACAACCCATATGCCATGCTAAAATGAGTTGATGAAGCCTGCGGACTAAAGTTTGCCACTATCAAACTTTCTTTCTTTCATCTAGTTTGTACACCTAAGACATCACCTGCAGATTTGTCACCATAGACACAACTCCTAGGCCGTCATTGCTACTTTACAGGGTTCAAGGTGACTTGCGCGCGCCGATTTGTAGCCAATACTGTTTTTAGCGAACTCATGTCTCTACCTTGGTTTGACAAAGGAAAGCAGTGAAGAGGAAACTGTGGTCCGTACCAGTTGTTTACCAATCCTCATTACGAAAAAAGTATTCCCTCCCTTGCCCGGCGGGCTTGAAGACCTTATATACTTCTTACGGCTATCTGCCGGGGGATGGGATATGAAGGAGGACACGGAGCATACGAGATTTGTGCTGTTCACTTCATTTTCATCACTTACCATTCTATTTCTTCCAAGGGTTCCGTCATTTAATACTCATTGACTGAATAACCTGTTCCAAGCAACTCAGCTGAGATACATGGTTCCTCTATGTCATTGATTTCTGTTTCCTTCTTAACACAGAACCCCCGAAAGTCTTTAAAAACGTTATATTCTGGGCAATCTATCGAATGTCTGCAAAGACACAAAATATTTAAAGGATTTCCGAGGCTCGCTCAAAGAAACCCGAGGAACTTTTTCAGAAGAAAAAAAATGGAATTCCCACTTTCCCATAACCCATTGTTCCCAATTGTATTGAGTGTGAAATCCACAAGTGGTTTGTTTCCCACCAATAAAACACCTGTTAAAGTAAATTGTCACATCATTGTTATATTCATGTTATTTTTTCTTTTAGCTATTGTCAAACAGGCAATTAAGCTGTCAAAACACGAAAAGTACGTGAGTCCCTTTCTTCTCTGTTCCTGGTGTAATTCATTCTTTATGATAAGAGAAATCTTGACCTCAGTGTTTTAAGTCCGTATTTAAACGCCTTAGAAAATCGAAATGAACCAAAAACAAAATACTAATATGCCTAGGTAAAAAATATGGTGACACAAGACTGAAACCATTAACCACGGTCCAAACATAAAACTGAACAATAAAGGGGACCCCGTCATTAAAATTTAATGTTTATTACAACGTACAATCAACATTTGCCGCTCTTGTTTTAAGGAGGCTGCGGCCGAAGTACTTGTTGCTGCCGACGCTCTTTAATATTCTCCAATATTATTTGTGTGTACGTGGTACTAAGCAAGATGTGTTAGCTGTGGTCCTTCATAAATTACACCATTTACACATTCATAGCTGGGCGTCGTTATTTTGAATGAAGAAATTGCATACAGAATGAGATCCAACTGTGTTACGGCTAACCATTGTTCTTGTCCTTGAACCCAAGCAGTAAAATATCAAAGCCACGCTTCTTTCAGTAAACAACAGCTTCGTGTTCTCAATTTCTGTGACAAAATGCGAACAAAAAAGCAAGCATACTGCGATTTTTCTGGGTGTTTCGTGCCCGAGAAGCTGTAAAGGATTCGGGTAAGAAACCGTCATTAATTTTACTGGCGCAATGAACTGAAATGTTATAAAATGGAAAAGAAGATACGAGAATGATTGTACATGTCCTATCATAATTACTTAATTCATCAATTTGCAAGCTTATTACGGAATTGAAACATCTGCCCGCTTTTGCTACATATTTACTCCCTAAAAACCGAGGCCGTAACTTGTGGCGAGCGAGGACTCTTGCGGCTACAAAAATATTTTCAAAGCAGGAATTGCTAACTATAGCGACAAAAAGCCCCGACTCTTTGCCAAAGTAACCTTGAAACCTTGCTTCTCTCAGAGCGACAAAGTTAAAAGATAAGGAAAACTTTCACCAATCGTATTACGAGAATTTGACCGTCGCACTTTCGCTACGTCATTGACTTCAAAAAATTTCCTTCGTTGTAGCGCTATATGTAAACTGGCTCTACAACTAAGTTGTAAGTCGTTATGTAGTGATCTTGGACGCCGTTCTTCATTGCAGAAAGTCGCTTAAGGTGAGTAGGAAATCCAGCCCATTTCCATGAACAATGAATTTCTCTGTTTCAGTGCTTAAATATTGTTTAATGAGTTAAAGAATCACGGCATAATGGTTGTTTAACTGAAATTGAAATGTTTCAGCAGTCTTTACTAACATCCATCACTAATAACAAAGCTTAGCCGATAATACTTAACATAAATAATGACACAAACATATTGGTTCCATATGCCTTAAAGCAAAACCGTATGTTTATAACTAGCTATTGTTCTAACACACGTTCCATGTACATACTCGTGAACGTGGAAATATTGACCCTTTGTGAGGGTGCTGCGAAAACGTCTGGCATAAATTAATGTATTTATTCACGTTCTGTCAACCAAAACATGCTGTCCTGTATAAATTGTGATAACGACAGAGTGAAATAAAGGCATTTTGTTCAAACTTTTCACCCCACTGCAAGCTAGTCTGTGCAGCAGTCCGTCGGTTAAACTGCCTCCAGTGTTGTGGTGAAGGGAGTCAAGTGTTTTTAACGCAACGCGTGAGAAGTACGCGTACAGAAGGAAAGCACTCTTCAGTAAGCGACTAGAGGGAGAACGGGCTAGAAGACGTGTCAGAATTGACAAGTACTACCCCAGCATTTCCCCTTGCCTCAGGCAACGGTCTCACTTCTCTATTTTTCGTGCGCGAGCTCTGTCGTGTATTTTTGGCATCAGTCGCACAATGGGTACGGAATAACAGAGGAGTCAAACTGTCAAATCCGTTTTCGTCAATACCTTGTTAAGAGAAAAGCATATGGAGAGGTACAACCACATTTTCACTTTCAAGCCGAAATGACAGTTTTCACCGATAAACAACTTAATACAATGATCACTGTTTTGTAAATGAATGAAATGTCAACTTTTCAGAAGCTTTCAAAGTGTTTGGCGAAGGAAAACAAGATTACCTGCGCATAGAAAGTTCTGCTCGCACGCTTGTAGATGCAAGACTTAAGAACGCTTTCAACAAATCTGCTAGCACAAATAAGATGTACGTACTAAATGTATATTATAAGATAAAAAAATCTCCGAATGAACACGTATCTTTCCATCGGCCGGAGTTGTTATCTTTTTCCTCTATGTCGTAATAATGAAACCATTTGCCCAAAGAGTGTCTTATATTTTTGCGTTAAGATACGCCAGGATTCCTTTCGTTGAAGCTTGAAATACGTTTCAGTCAGCAACTTCCAAATCTAACGTATCGTCCGTCGGAGCTAAAAGAATATATCATTTTCCAGCCGTTCGTAAGCTTACTACCCATGTCGTTCAACAAGTAAAGTATGTGTTTTCTTTTCTAAGATTACTTCAGTGCTTTGTTAAGAGTAATTAAGTTGTTGCTGTTGGCATTCCCATTTTACAAGGTTTCCACTTGTTTTAAATATGGTTAACAGCATTTTGTGTAAGGTCAAATCATTACTAAGAAGGCATGACAGCTTAAATGGAAAATCGGGGACTGAACACAGTCGCTAAGTTGATTAATTTGCTCATTAACCATGTATGGGCATCCTGATAATTTGTTGAAGAACAGGTCACTGGAAACCTCACACGTTAATATAAGTCATTAAACGTCTCACGCTAACAACGCACTAATTTTAAGCCCTCATTACGTGTTACGCCTTAATAACTCTTCGCCAGCCCCGGTTATATGACGTTAGTCACCTTACAAGACGCTAATCTCACTCCTTTGGTGCCGAATGGGTTGAGAACACTTCCAAGGAAATACGTGTATCTGTTCTACAGCTCGTACAGAAGTTGAGCAAATACAAATAGTATTTCCTTCTCGATCAAGAGGCTGGATCAAACTGGCCAAGCTGAACTCCGCAAGGAGAGTACACCTGATCCATTCCCTTGCATTAAAAACAACAGTTAGAATCAAGGTCATGTTTAAGGTTTTGTTACTCGACTCATATACTGAAGTAACAGGAAGAACTACCTCGTCCTACTTCCTTCAGTAAAAGTTGCACGTTTATAAACTGGGCTTGTCAGGATGTTATTTTAGACATCTTCCCGTAAATGAATTATTTTATTTTAGCGTAGGTGTTAATTTACTGCTATACTGAGTAATGTTTTATTGAGGGTCGCCCTAGTCAGAAATTCATTAGATATTTAAAGAAACAATACACAGAAATAATCGCAAGATATAGGAGATAAGAGCAAATGATAATTCCAAACACAAAAATAAAAATCTTCACTTATATCTCGAAACTTAAAACTTAAAACTTAAGACTTAAAACTCTTCCCGTATCAAAATTAAAATGTCACGTCAAAACAGTTCTTATTCGTTTACTTTTCGACACATCAAAACATAAAATCAATTATCCCTGACTGAAAAACAACACCACTGTGAACATTTCTGAATGTTTCCTCTGCGCCAATACTTACACGAATAAAAACAAAAAGAGTTTGTGACGTCACACCACCAAGCGCTGCTGACACAAAGAAAACAATTCAGATCACTTAGCTTGTGTGAAGTCGTGATTCATACCTTCTTTGTTCAGAATAATTTATTCAAACGATGCGTAAGGCCATAAACAGTGTAGGAACTGGTAATTGAGGCGTAAAATTGCTCGGCAAATTTCTCGTAAGTACGTGAAGTTCGCTGTCATCTGAACCCGTTCATTGCTTCTGTTTCCGACAGGGCTGTTGGAACCTTGTGTTGCGCAAAATGTCGCAGAAGAAGGAAGCTTTGAGAGAGTTGCTTGAGTGCACCTGGAGACCGGATTTGAAGGTAATGATACTTATAACACACACAGCTGTAGGTCGTCATGCTCTTGGTGACTATCGAGAAACGATAGATAATTTCCTTCGTGTTATAGGACAATTTGGTTGCATAAGCATGACCCATGAATAGCAAGTCACGCAGGCTAAGGAGCAATGTTAGATTGTTATTAAGCGACGCTTTTTAATATTTCCGCTCGAACTTATTTTCAAGACGTTTTATTGTTCAATTAGTGACCGTTTTTACAAACTTTTTCGCGTTGTTATGTGATGGAATGCGCTAGTAATGTGGGTAATGAAAGTCGCCTACTTAATTGTTGACTGTTTATTCACGACAGACCAGTTGCTAGTTCAAATACAACGTATATACGTGGATTGTGACTCTGCGGTTAACTACCAGTCCTTTACGTTCGCTTAACCAACAAACTAGAGACAACAGACGCTCTTAACGAAGAGCTATGAATGAGAACATTTCCATTTCACAAATAACGAAGTCCTTCAGTTGATATTAAATCTATGTCGTAATGTTTAATCTGATGAATACCTGTCGAATCGAGTGTACTGCCTGTTGTTGAGCAAAAGCGTAGTTATTACCTAAGATAAGAGGCACGCAAGATAATCTTTTTACGCTTGGCCAATTTATTGTAATCAAGGTTTGCATAGGGATTATGATACTGGTAATCTTCAACTTTTGTAGCATGGTCATTGCTAATGCCCGTTAGTTTCCATTTGATATGGGATTTGTTTACTGTATGATCAATATGCTTAGATAATCGTCGAACGACTGAATTCCGCGCGTATCATATAAACACACCAGAATGGTTTTACAGGTCATGTTGAGTCGCATTGTCTTTACCTCTGTGCTTGATACAACGGCGAACAATACGAGAAAGGTACAATCTTCTTTTAATTTACTTTCAACGTGCTACGATTCAACGACAATTTTATTATAGGTTTTTATATTTTACAAAAGGAATTTTAACAAGATTGACTTAACTTACCCACTTGATTATGACTTTAACTCGCCTTCCCAGCCGTTATACGTAGTTATCTATGTTCCTTGAGACAGTTTACCAGTCAATAATGACTGAATTTACAAATACCATAATTTGTTATTATTGTTATTACTTTGAAATGACTAAGTGGTATGTGCATCCTTACTGTGTTCACCCATAACCCGTATCAGTGAATTCGCAAGTCTCGTAAGGTGATCGGCTTTCGCGTTCGATGATTTGCTGTGCAACTTCAAGCAATTATTCATCTATGATAATGATAATGATAATGATAATGATAATGATAATGATAATGATAATGATAATGATAATGATAATGATAATGATAATGATAATGATAATGATAATGATAATGATAATGATAATGATAATGATAATGATAATGATAATGATAATGATAATGATAATGATAATGATAATGATTGATAATGATAGTGATAGTGATAGTGATAGTGATAGTGATAGTGATAGTGATAGTGATAGTGATAGTGATAATGATTGATAATGATAATGATAATGATAATGATTGATAATGATAATGATAATGATAATGATAATGATAATGATAGTGATAATAATAATTCATACTTATATTGCCTTCTTTCTACAAAAAATAATCAAAACACATTACAGTTAGTATAATAAATTCATGCAAGTATATCCATGCCCAATGACATCTTGGAATCTTTTTCCCATTCTTGAAATTATACAGTTTTCTTGACATGTGATCAGGGAATCGGACAACAGTAACCGATAACCGTATTTTCAAGTAACAGATAATTTTTAGCAATAGTAAAACAATTCTCTTTGCTAGGTATTTCTTTAGTAAATACAACAATTGATCCATAATTGGTGAATAAAACAATGGGTCTCGCCAAATTTTCGTAGAATTTCACGGGTCTCGCAATCTCGATTTTTTTTTGGCTTTTTTTATTTGAATGTCTAAGAGTCATAAAGTCTTGCGCTTGCATTTGTCGCAAGACGCGAGTCTCTACTTCTCGCAAAGTGTGGTATTAAACTTTCACCATTGCTTATGTTTTTGGGGTGTTCTCAAAATTTTATCCAATCTCAACCTTGACATTCTAATAACTATACTAGGAAGGATGATAGCACACGCCATATTGGCTTTGTTGTAGCTCGAATATCGAGCTTCCTGTCACGCTTCAGGATTAGAAAACAACTCCCAAAATAAGGCGCACCTTTCCCGCTAGTTTATGACGTAATTCCGTGTCCGGTACCCTGCCTTAATATTCCTGCTTTTGTGCTCGTGCAAAGGGATCCCGCTCAAGTTTAGGTTGCTCTCTCCAACATTCGAACGCTATTAAATCTGCAAACACTTCAGAATCTTTTAAACTTTTAGTTGAAACATTTTTATATAAGCAACGTTACGATTTTGTTTTTCAATCGAGGTGTGGTAAACGTATTTTAAATTTGTTCTTCCTATATTTTGCAATCTTTTTAATCTATTTCTTGATTATTTTTAACGTCAGTAACTGCATTGAGCACCGTTCCGTGCAGTCAAAAATCCATTTTCGATTATATAACATAACCTGTGCGCGATTCGGCTACCTCAACTTTCCTATAAAAGGTTTTCGTATAAAGACAAGTGTATCCGTTTTGTCACTGGTACAACTTGGTAAACCGTAAGATGCTCAAACCCAAATGATTTTTTGAACAACTCCATCCGCAATCGTCACGAGTGTGGTCACCAGCATATTCCCTAATTACAAATGTAGGATTGGAGACGGGAGATTGGCCCAGGAGTGAGGTGATCGTGTTAAAATAGAACATGTGGTATCAGTACTTATCTACGTGTGTCAGTTCTTTTTAAATCGATTGTTTTTTGTTGATGTTTCTAAACTTACCTTGAAATGACAGCAATGTGAAACACGCTCAATCTCAGCATGTTGAGGTCACGTGAATGGTTTGTAGAATTTAATGAACTGCAAGGTATGAAATAGTTAATTAAATAAACAAAGAGATTCAAACACAACAGAGCTTGCCAATAAAGAGTATGCGAACATAGAGATCACAAAAATTGGATAATTTAGAGACGTGGGTGGGACAAGAAAGAGGAATCAACATGTTAAGAAATTGATTGCTCAATATCATGCTATTTATTGAGTAATTTACATCGAGGGAATTCAAATTTGTTTTTGTATACAAAACGTTGTGAAATTAAACCGATCGTGTTTTCTCTCTCTATAGACCAAACCAATTGTGCGGCAACTGTACGCAGTTAACCCACATCATCCTTTATTGTGGACGGATGGCAAATAATTGACTATCTGTATTAGGGCTGGCTAGTTCTTTTGTGTCGTGGAATGCTCTTATATTTGCATCTCTTTGGGATGTCTTAAATATTATTCACCACAGGAGGGGAATCATGGCTTTTTTTGGGCTGAATTTCTGTAGTGCAAACCACTATACTTGTATAGGAGAAGTTCTTTCCTCTTTGTTAACTGTTTGACGCGCAACTGGCAGAAGGAAGGGAACTTGAATGCGAAGGCTGTCCGTCTAACCTTCCTTGTCTGAGCTTATCTTTTGTTCGCGGTGACCTGCACAAGTAATAACCTGTACAATTCAGATTCTTCCAAGATCTTCCAAGCCTGAAAATGATAATGAGAGAAAATAAGGTACGTACTTCAACTCAACCCTGGTCAGGCGTCTTTTGTGATATTTCACTTAGAAAGCATCCAATGGTCTCTGCACTATCATGCTTGCAAATTCTTCTTCATTGTTTGGAAAGGTCCTGTGCTGGGACAGTGATGCACCATACTGGCCGTGTGCTCGTTGCTCGCTAATTTGACTGTGATAATTATGCTCTCTTTAGTGCGTGGTGCAATGTGGGAAGTACTTGTGTTTGTCAAAACCACTCTAAATAATAATTCCCAGACCATTTTCTAGCCCTGTGTGTGCGATTGTCAACTTGTTATGTGTACATTTTAAGTAACACTCACTGTCATTGTTGAAATCTGTCAATATTAACCGTTTTACTTCCGACTCCAGCTTTTTATCACCCTCTTTAATAGCTTGCTGAAAGCATGTTAGTTATTTTACATGAAGTTGGGCAGCTGATATTTCCAGAACTGTCGTTCTTAAGAAGCAGACAGTTATCAAATGTTTCTGTGTCCGTTAACGTGTGACGTTTGTTGGAAAGAATTGAGCCATGAAGTGCCTTTAATCTTTGTTGTCGTTGGACACCAGGTCTGTTCATTTTAAGAAGCCCTTCCTAGTACAAACTGGCAAAATAGTAACGTTTATACATGCGATAAACTACTGGGGTTCCATTCAGGGGAGTCGCAAAACTGCTATTAATTTCACGCCACAGAAATATGAGTCGCAAGTATTTTAAAACTGCTGCTATTTCTTGACGTCACACCAAGGCAATGCGATGGCCAAAACGTTGCAGGTTTTTGTCGGCTGTTGACTGAAAATTTCGAATGTGGCTATTTAAATTTCGATAGGCATAACTTGGGTCCCATTTTACGCCTTTTTTGTCGTAAAGAAAATTTGTAGCACAATTTAAACTTCGCCGAGTGTTAAGATGTAGGCTGCAGCGTTTGAATTCTACATTATTGATGCTTGAGAGATAAGTACTTGAGGTTCTTCATACTCAGTTTGGAAAAACAGAATGCCATGATAATTGAATTGCAAAGGTCAAACAATTTCCTTGCGATCTGAACGTGAAATAATAGTTAACATATAAAATAAACAAAAGATAATGAAAAACAAAATGAACAAAATCAAAATAATAATAAAAAAAAATAACTAAAACAAAAGTATTGGTAGGAATATCAAGTAAATTATTTCAGCGGGAGATCTGTTTTAGTTTTATTTATAACAGTGGTTAGTGGTTCTAGTTGCAATGCTACGAACTTATTCGGGTGGGTGGAATCTGTTCCTTAATTCATCCGCGAAATCTGAGTAAATAAATAAATCTGAGTGACGAAATGTTAAAAAAAGTGGAAAGTTACAAATAATACTTCATGTAAAAATATACCGTAAAACACCACAAAATATAAAGGCGGTAAATGCCATGTGTGACAAAGAAAGGAGTATTTTGTTAATATGTTCTTGGATTCTTGCTCTATTTCTCTCAAATTATCGAACGTGGCTACTTTTAAAATTCTGGTTCTCTTCAGCCAGTCCTTGAAGGTGATTTTCGTATCTTAACAATAATGAGCTTCGTGTTCACTCAAGCAATTAGTGATAAAGCTTGATAGGCTTGTCCCAGCTGCGTAAGATCACTTAATAGATAATGCTATTATATCTTGTAAAGTTTTGGTAACTTCATTTGGTGACATTTTGGCGAAAACCTTTACATAGTCCGCTTAGTGCGAGGCTTGCTAAGCAATATCGAGAAAAGATAATATCTTGCCTCATTTCCTCGTCGAACTGTAGCGTAGCTTGGCTAAGCTTAACTGAGAATATGTAGATAGCAGCTTGAAAAAGACGTGCTATTCGTATCGGATGTCAACACAAATGTTGCACCGCTGCGATTTTTCCCTTCTTAATGGTTAAATTCAATTATTCTTTTGTCAATGATTATTCACTCTAGTAGTGAGCTAATGAGCTTTTGTTTTTTGCTACTGGCGAGAGTAGCCTCATTAGAAACCCAACTCAATAATTCATAACTTAAAGCGCTTTTCAACTGTAAGTAGAGGTGCCGAATATTCAATAGCTCATGGAACATTGGTCTTTAATGTGAACATGTGAAAAGCTGCATGTAAAGATTTTGCTCATGGCTTCGTGTTTTCTCCGGGGAGACAATGGCGGGTAGGTTTTACCACCGCTCGTTTAGCGAAAATGTTCTTAAGGTTGGTTCTGTGTTTGTTTGATTTGTTTTTAATTGATTCTGGTCGAGAGAGTCTCTAGTTTTACGTTGTGGGATTTCTCGTAAAAAATATCAGTTGAAAGGTGTTGTTAATCAGCACAGTAAACATTTGAGTTTTAATCCGCTCACTCAGAAACAAACAAACACTACGATTTACGAAGCAGTAGCAAATGAAAGATCTTCATTTGAGTGCAAAGAAAGCGAGTGAAAACAACCATTCTATTGTTGTTTCTTCACAATCGACAAACGCATATTGGCTTTCAATTTATTTTCTTTTATCTAAGAAATCTCCGCTGAATTCTGTTAACTTTCGATTGTAGGTATTCGCTGAAGGCAATTCTCTTCAGAGAAGCATCTCTGAGCTGGCTTGCCACAGGTTTAAATAACCTTAAACAATTTTTGAATTTAAAAAAAAAAACCGGCTGTGAGGCTATGTTGCATTAAGATACAGCAATCTGTATTGGTTTTAATTAGAAGTTCTTTGCTTGTAACAATGGGCCGGAAAAACGAACACAATTAATTCAAATTTAAACGTTTCCACCTTGCAAGCCTCCACAGCTCACGTAAGATATTTGTTGGAAAAAAAAAAAACTGGAAGAAACTGGATGTGATACCAATTTTTTTAATGTTCAATGACTTAGTATTCACACTGAGAGGATCTACAAATATATAAACAAGACGTTTGTGTAATTGAAATTGATTAAGTAGCACCCGGTAAAGAAATTATACACAAGATTCTAACGTTGTAATTTTTTTTACTTGTTTAACTGAATCAGACTTGCTTAGTAATTACTTGTTTGCAGTGAGAAAAAAACTTAACTTGAACAACATTATAACCTACATGACCTACATATGCAGCAAATTTATTACCTGGTAATGTAGTGATAACGAGTAACATTTCACAACTAAACAATGAGAAACTAATTGAAGAAACGTTATATGCTTGCAATCCTGCTTGAAAACTCTATGTCTCTGTATCAGGCTTTTGATAACTGTCATAACACATATTTATACCAACTGAAGTTTGATTGGTTGCTATTACTACCACACTGCTAATTACAGATTGCACTAAAATATTGCATAATATTTGCATACGATAGTTTCTATGCATACAGGAAACGAAGCCATTTCATTGTATTGATGCACGACCGCCTCAGTTTTTCACATTTTGTCCGAGAGCAGAACTATTTCATCGTGTTTTGCAATACGACGTTTTCTTTGAGTTAATAAAAGTCTCACTTTGATTTTTCAAGGAACACTTGTTGTTTTCGGCGGGATAATATTGACCTTTAATTTACGAAGGAGACAGCGAAAGAATACAACTAAAGCAGCAACCGCTTATGAACATTTCGATTAAGGCTAGTCTCCATACGAAAACCAACGGCCAGATTGACTGTTATGTTATGACCAAGTAGCATCGCTTTGAAAACTGGCCACCCGCGGTGATCAAAAGAACCAGCCTTGACCAAGTGATAAAAATTAATATTACTATTTTTTGCAGGAAGATTTTTGAAAAGTACCGAACTTGAATTTTAAAGTGCCCACCACTCAAGTTTTCAGGGTTTTTTTCCTTTTCCAATCCCTTTCCATCTTCGCCTGCGTTAAGCATCCTTACTTACAAATAATTTCCTCTTGTCTCTCAAATACTGCTTTATAAAATCAAACTATTACGATATTGTTAAGTTTCCAGTGACTTACATGTAGGTATGTTTTGGGTTTCTCATGAAACTGTGGTGGAAATAGATGGCATTTTAGCCTTTAAAAATATGATCTGACGTTGTTTGATTTTTCCTTAACCTTGGTTTCTAAAACAAGACTAATTACTTACATCACTAGAAACAAATATTATTGAATGCGTGGATATCTCTGGGCAACAGCGCGAGCCTTGGCGGGGCGAGTATGGTAAATACATCGTATTATCAACTGGCTTTGGTTAATAATGATACAGTCATATACAGCTATTCCATAGATATAAATGTACTTGATGAACTAGTAAGGATGGCATCTATAGGAAATTTTCATTTGGGTGAGTGCCCGTATGCATTGCATCTTTAACCCAGGTGTTCTAACAGCTACCAAGATTATTAATTCATCATATTCATGCAAAACTAAGAACACATTTAACATTGAAGAATTATTTGCGTTATTTTTCAAAGATCTGCTGATTTGGACATTAAGCCCATTTTTTATTATCTCAGTTCCTTTGTTTTTTCCCCTACACTATGGTGAACTGCTGACCCAAATTTCCGTTATCAATTACTAGTATTCAGTTGTAAACTCGAAACGAAATTTGACGTGTCTGCGGAAATTATGCCAAAATTAATTGATTGTCAATTGTGTTTTACCCGCTGGTAAGTTGCGGGTCAGAATTTAACAAAGCGTCAATGTGACTGGAATATGTAAACCAACAAGTCTCACACAGTGTGTGAACAATTAACGGCACACTGTTTTTCCGTGTATGGGACGGCTGTTTTGCTTCCATGGCCAGATAAGCTAAAACCTCGTCCCTTTGAATTTAAAGGGATGTCTCATAAATAAGTTGAGGTGTATAGATAAACGGAAATGTATTTCTGTAAAAGAAAATGCGCAGCAAACGCGTCGACGGCGCGTGCACCGTTATACTTGAACAGCTTTTCCCCCGCATCAAAGCGCAATTAACCGGCAAAAAGGTTCAACCTCGCGTGAGACTGAAAGACGGCGAGCTAAGGACTCTACCTAAGAATAAATTCTTTATATCTCACAACATTACCAAGGTGTCAGCAACATGCGTACATTCTAATTTTCAAAATAACGGCTCAAGCCCGTCACGTTTTCAATTCTATGACCGACAAGTTTTGCCAGAAATATCACTGAATTGTCGATTCCGTAGAGCAATAGGGAAAGATTTTGCGGGTGGCGTTTTTCGGACGTCGTTTTTGATCTCCTGTGGTGTACCAAAAGTTAAAATGTAAATTAGGTGTTTCTTTGTTATCAATATTTCTTTCGTAATGTGTGGCTCGTGAATTGCTAACTTGGTATCGTGAGAAGAGAAATTCCTGAGTAGATAACCCCGAAAAGAATTAGTCCGACTCAATTCACCCTGCGAAACATCTCAGTAGTGGAAATTTGCACGTGGTCTCAAACTGCAGCATGTCGTCAGAATCTCTGTTAGTTTACAATGAGGAAAGAGGAATACTACAGTTTCCGCAACGGGTATGTTCTAATTTTAGCTATATTTACCAAGGAGTTCATACCGGTCATCCCCTCTTCTTGTTTTATCTATCTGAACTTGTTTAAACCCTGACGTATTTGACAGCTCGCCGTTCTGACATCGTTTTATAATCAGACTCGCACGTTGTTAAAAGTTCTTAGTCAATGTTATTCACAAATTGCCGCGTCCTTATGCGAGTAGCTTATGTGAATGTTGATGACTGCTGCCTTTATTTACGTCTGTTTTAACTATTCTTAAGAGTTAGAAAAGTTCAGCTGTTTTCTGGTTACTTCGACATGTTTTCTTCAGAAAAACTCTACATGAATGGGGATATTATAACTCTTCCGGTGTTTCACAGGAACAGGTTATTTAACTGCGCTGTATTCATGCTAATTCGACTCAAGAAAGGAGAAGTAACAGTATTTTAAAAATGACAGCCGTTTTATGGTTTCTTATTTCTTCCATGTACGAGGTATGCATTTGTGAGTTTTAACCGTCTAGTTGATAAAGCCGTTAGTCTACTTTATTGGAAAGAAAATCAAGTGAAAACAATGAAACCATTTTCGAGCCGGTCCAACGATATACCAAAATTTAAATACCTTGAGATAATTTGCTGCATTATCACTTATTCACACGCCTCGCGGTTCATAAGTGCTTGGTCGTGGATTGTTTTATGGTGTCTGGTATTACTGTCTCGCGTTTCACTTTATGATAACAAGATAACATTCAAGGATTGTTGATAGTATTTTATTCTTGATATTGTCCTGTTTTACAGGTGTTTTTGATAATCACTGTTCTGTGTCTGGGATTGAGAGAGAACAACACACAACCGCTCAAATGCGCTCCTCTTATCTCAATCTACTTTTGAGTCCGACGTTTCACAAGTATTAAGACAAATAATAAGACATTTGACATTTAGGTTTTCATGAGTTATTTTGATTGACAACACATAGCAGGCTTATAAAGCACATGCTTCTTCACAAAGTGACTCTAAATGAGTGACTCTAAACGCTCTTTATGTTAATAAATGAAAAGACTTTGTTGTCGCATGCGATTAAAATAGCAATTGCTCCAAAAGCGCGATAATGCACAAACGTAAAATAAAAAAATGAAATACATTTCCGTTTAAAGAAAAACAAACAAAATGGTGGAAAGATATTTATGCTGACTTGAAATTTTTCTCTGGCAGCTGTTTCGAGACACCTGCAATGCTAGGCTCCAAGATTCCCAGTATGTGTGTCTTCTACGTCTTTTTATTGCTTTATATTTTACTGTTTGCGGCGATAGACTCACTGGCGATAGCAAAGGAACAAAACAAAAGTAAATAAATACCTCTTAATTTTCGTTAAGACAATGGACTGCCTTTGAGTATTTGTCTTGTTTATTTTGTCAGGCGAATTTTAACCTTGGTTTTTGCGCATGCTTGCGTGACCACCAAAAGTGTCACGGACATGTTTATACATGCGCTTGCTCCTTCAGCAGTAAACTAACGCTATGGTTAAAAGCTTGAAATCGGGCAGAATGTTTAATTGAATTATTCATGAGGAAATCAAGTGACTCAAATTGACGTGAATTTTTTTTTCGTGTCTCTTGCTACCTGTTCTCGCAAGCCAGCTTTGTGACTCGGTAAAATGTTATTAGCGTAATATTGCCGATATACGTTCAAGTATTTACCTTCATGTAGCAGTAGCAGTAGCAGCAGTAGTAGTAGTAGCGGTAGCAGTAGCAACAGCAGCAGTAGCAGTAGCAGTACCAGCAGTAGCAGTAGCAGTAGCAGTAGCAGTAGCAGCAGCAGCAGTAGTAGCAGTAGCAGTAGCAGTAGCAGCAGCAGTAGCAGTAGTAGTAGTAGCAGTAGCACTAGGAGTAGCAGCAGTAGTAGCAGTAGCAGTAGCAGTGACAGTAGCAGTAGCAGTAGCAGTAGCAGTAGCAGTAGCAGTAGCAGTACCAGCAGTAGCAGTAGCAGTAGCAGCAGCAGCAGTAGTAGCAGTAGCAGTAGCAGTAGCAGCAGCAGCAGCAGCAGTAGCAGTAGTAGTAGTAGCAGTAGCACTAGGAGTAGCAGCAGTAGTAGCAGTAGCAGTAGCAGTAGCAGTGACAGTAGCAGTAGCAGTAGCAACAGCAGCAGTAGCAGTAGCAGTAGCAGTAGCAGCAGCAGCAGTAGTAGCAGTAGCAGTAGCAGTAGCAGTAGCAGCAGCAGCAGTAGCAGTAGTAGTAGCAGTAGCACTAGGAGTAGCAGCAGTAGTAGCAGTAAGAGTAGCAGTGACAGTAGCAGTAGCAGTAGCAGCAGCAGCAGTAGTAACAGTAGCAGTAGTAGTAGCAGTAGCAGTAGCAGTAGCAGTAGCAGTAGCAGTACTAGTAGTAGCAGTAGCACTAGGAGTAGCAGCAGTAGTAGCAGTAGCAGTAGCAGTAGCAACAGCAGCAGTAGCATTAGCGGTAGCAGTAGCAGTACCAGCAGTAGCAGTAGCAGTAGCAGCAGTAGCAGCAGCAGCAGTAGTAGCAGTAGCAGTAGCAGTAGTAGTAGCAGTAGCAGTAGCAGTAGCAGCAGCAGCAGTAGTAGCAGTAGCAGTAGCAGTAGCAGTAGCAGCAGCAGTAGCAGTAGCAGTAGCAGTAGCAGCAGCAGCAGCAGTAGTAGCAGTAGCAGTAGTAGTAGCAGTAGCAGTAGCAGTAGCAGCAGTAGCAATAACAGTAGCAGTACTAGTAGTAGCAGTAGCACTAGGAGTAGCAGCAGTAATAGCAGTAAGAGTAGCAGTGACAGTAGCAGTAGCAGCAGCAGCGGCAGTAGCAGTAGCAGCAGCAGTAGTAGCAGCAGCAGTAGCAGTAGCAGTAGCAGTAGCAGTAGCAGTAGTAGTAGTAGCAGTAGCACTAGGAGTAGCAGCAGTAGTAGCAGTAGCAGTAGCAGCGACAGTAGGAGTAGCAGTAGCAGCAGCAGTAGCAGTAGCAGTAGCAGTAGCAGTAGCAGCAGCAGCAGCAGCAGTAGCAGTAGCAGTAGCAGTAGTAGTAGCAGGAACAGCAGCAGCAGGAGGAGCACGTAATTCCATTTCTGATGAATCATGTGGGATTTTCTGCAAATCTCTACAACATAGTTTTATTGAAGGCAACGGAATAATAACTTTTCAGGTATTTCGTTTAACTTGATCGAAAAGTGATCAAAATTTCAATTTCGATCGAAATGGTCAAAATCATCGCAAGGGAAGCTGTTTCTATGCTTTTTTGCTATGCGTGTGAGGGAAAGTGGTGTCATCCTAGCCGAAAAAGGCTTTGGCGAAATATCGGCGAGTGATGGAAAGGTTTTTCGTTTTTCTGAGTGAATCATGTGGGATTTCCTGTAAATTTCCACAATTTAATTTTAATGATTTAAACCTTTATCCAGAACGGAAATTGTCAATATCTTTTGTTTCATGCTTGATAACGTCAGTTGCTCAAAATTACCTCAAGCCTTGTTTACACAACCTGTCATGTCTCTCACGCGCTGTATTCGCGTGGATACACTTCTCATCCTTGTTGCCTTGACAATTCATTTTATGAAAGCGAAAGCGAAGATGAATTGAGTTAATTTGACGTAAATATGAATAGGGTCTTCTTTTGTGTCAATATTGCAGATGTACAGTGTATTTATCCGTAAGCCGGATTTTACGAAAAATGACTACATTGTAGTTAGGCGATCTTACAGAAATCGAACAAGTATATTTGGAAATGAATATATTTGGTTGGTATGATGACATTATGATCAAGTTTAATAATTACACAGAGATGGAGAACTGTAAATAATGAACTTGTTAAATATCAAACGTTGTCAGAAGTTACTTTTATCTGAATAAGTACCATGTATATGCAAATTTTGTCTCCGCACTAATATCCGCATGAACTATGGACACCTGTTTCACAAATGTAAAGACTTGCAGACAGCCGATCTGGAACCAATAGCACGGCAAAGCAATTGTTATTACTTCAGTTTATGCGCACGATCGTCACTTTGCAAATTAATCAACAACAAATTCCCTGCGAATTGTTGACGCAGCTTCGCTATCCAAGGTTTGAACTGCTGCCGGTTAGAGCGAATCACTTACTGAAGGTAACTTACTACCAAAGAGACTTGTTATGGTTAGCGAAATGTCAACAAGTGCTTACTTTATTGAAAACCTGATAGAAGGAGACCATAAAACTATTTACAGATATATTTCTATATGCTTTTTCTATACGGCGTAAAGGCGTGAATCGTTGCTGCTTGCTGTGGGCGGTAATAGACCAGATTAGACGCACGTTTATGTTGTTCAACGGTGTTGGTTATTTCGCTATTCTGGGTTAAACGTCCGCTGTTATCAGCACGGAAGTTTCTTTAGGAATATCGCTTTGGTTGGATGAAAACCTATTGCATGTCATCACAGTTTATGTATCACGCAGTTTCGTCGTTACCATTTCTGTTCTGAGCTCAAAAATCGGTCTTTTTTGAGTCTTTTTAGCAACAATACTGTCTACTTCATTCAACTGAGATGCCATGTCTTACATGCTTGTGTTGTGTGCAGATGAGTGCAAAATTTGGCGAAGGATGTCTTAAAGCTTATTTTGGCGTTGCGAGTAGAATTTGCCCATGTTCAAGAGAAAGTGTTTTTATTTTACGGAACTCCGCGAAAACGCGGAAGTCGTTCGTGAATTGAGTTTGTTGTGTTTATGTAATTATTGTGCACTATTCCGATCCAGATTTTTTTTTTTTTTCTGCGAGCATACAATACCGGACAGTTTATTTTCTGCGAGCGTATGAAATTTTGAGGATTTACAATATTTTGATTGATACAGTTGGAAACTCGAAACAGAGTATGGCCTCAAAACTTGGAATATCAACGACTCTTTCTTGAATTTAACAAGGTTGATGCTAACAGCTGTTTTACCGAGAGCATTTTGTTTTCGCACGCGATTTCATCCTATTTGTTTTCAGAACTCATCTAAACGGGGCCAATGGTTTACAGCTTATTATCAAAAAGTTTGGTTGCCGAGGGGGTGCAAACAAGATCTGTACCCGCTTGGAAAGAGACACTCGTAACAGGGAAGAAAATTAGTTTATTTTCGCTTGCGGCCTCGAAACCGCTGCGCTCGCTTTTGTTTTGGAAGAAAACCGCAAACTGTTCTGGTTGGAGGATTCAGACCTTTGTTTTTATTTTTTCAAACGTTATCTCTTTCATTGTTGCATTTGATAAATGTCAGATGAGTTCAAATTTTGTATTTCCGCCTTTGACGTAACCCTCGTAATAAGAACTAATTTTTAATCTCAACAATCAACACCCTTAAAGGATTGGACAGCATTCGCTGACAAGTTTGTTTTAGTCTTGAAATTGCAAAGAGTGGCAAGAATCGATGTTATAATTCCTCTTACGATATCTTTGTTTTGTAAAACATATGCACCTGAGGTTACGATTTTTAGCGACAATTAAATTCAGCAAATGTAAATCAAGTCATAAAAATTTTTAAATTTTAAGCGCTTGCTAACTTTACAGTAGAAGTTTAGTGTTAGTAAATCAAAAACACGAGCGATTTAAATAGCTAAATTAGTACAAGCTAAAAATAGTGATGTTAAGTTAAGTTGTTTAATCAAAACAAGGAAACGGAAAGTAAAATATGGCATTTTATATGCTATCTTGTCACATCGTTGGTGGAAAAATTATCGAGGTTTTTGTGTTGCATCATTACAGTACTGGCGCTTGTTCAAAATTTCGCGATTTGTATATTTTAAGAGAAATTGCATTTGCTTCTTTAACTTTCGTTCCACGTATTGTAAAAACATACCTAAATGATATTTCTTTGTTGCTAAAAATCCAACACAGGTTCTTATTTTCGATACTGTCGACTCACGTATGAAAATTTAACGGTTAGCTACTCGAGGTTCGTCGTCAAAACGTCGTCATGGCAACCAGCACTGTACGTTTTGAAAATTTCTGTTAAAGTTTCTACTCAAGACTGTCGCCACCAGGCATAATATAACAACAACAACAACAACAGTAATAATAATAATAGTAATAATAATAATAATAATAATAATATAAGCAAGCGAATATTAACGTTAAAAGCCGACGTTTCGGTGTCATCGTGACACCATTCTCAAGGTGAGTAAATAATGCGAAGATTTGACTTATAATAATAATAATGATGATGATGATGATAATAATAATAATAATAAATTAATATTTTAAGAGGAGGCCTCCAATAAATTATCTTGGAATTAACACTTCGATGAAAAGCACATTACAAGTGACAAAAGGGAAAGAACCAATGTCTGCCAATCAGAGCGAGAGATAAAAAAAGATAAATATATGGTTGTAGCTTTACAAATGATTTTCGGGACCTCACTCCTGTGCATATGGCTCGGTGAAATTGTTTTGGGGTAGGAAAAAAAAAGGTAGTCGGTGTGAGGAAGCATAGAACCTGCACGAACAAAATATTGGATATCATTCTTTGAAAAAGATTCTAGAAACTTGATGTGTATTTCTGATTACATGTCCGGATGTGTAAGTCTTTAGTTTTGTTTTTCATTTATCTTCCTGTGCCAACAGACAAGTTGGAAAACATTTCTAGATTTATTTGCCATTTATTTTTTACTAATTAGCCTTAAATCACCGGCACCGCAGTAACTGTCGGCAAATGTGTAATTAGTGTTCGACACAGTATCAAAAAATCTTAAAGTTACACCCGCAAACTTTGGTTTAGCGCTTATACGGCGCTCCATATATGGAGATGCAGCTGCTTTAAATGCAGCATCTTAGATAAGTTTGCTCAGCAAATTACCAAACTGTGAGTCTTTAATTGCGTCTTATCTTAACTGCACACAATATTAAGGTGGAATATCACAACATCGACAATACGTACAGCACCAATTAAAGACAAGCACTTAAGTCAGTCACTGCATGTCATGTCGACCTCTGTTTTAAGCTTCGACTTCCCTTCAAGTTTGGTAAGTGTCCTCATTTTCAGTGAGATCTTATAACACTTCATGGATTCTTGTCAACTCGAGCGGTTTCGACCGAGAGATTTCTCAGTCGATTACCGTCCCAACAGTTTGATTCTATTTGATGTGCCAGTTTTTCCCCAAAACAACTACAGATTAAGGGTATTTTTTATGAACACGTCTGTCAAAATAGCGAATAACAGTACAGAGCCAAAACTTCACGGCTAAAATTTTACGCATCAGGCCCATTCACGTATCGGGCGCCGTTAATTACACGATACACGAATCCCGCCATTAAGTTAACATTCGACACATACACTCCCTAACTCTCTCGCACAGTTTCAGTTATGCCTAATTCAGTTTCTGTTCAAGTTACTTCAAATCTTAAATGGAAGCCATGAAAACCTTGTGGCATTCACTTTAGGCATGAAATGCGGTGTTATATCGCTTATGATTGATATCTGTACATTGTACCACTAGAAAATAGAATTGATGTTCACCTAGCCATATGTTTCGCGCAATCCCAGTGTGAAGCGCGCCAATATGAAATGGTACGTAAACATGAATGCGCGAATATTTTTCTTGGCTTGTTTTGAATAACACCTGCTGCTTGTACTATTCTTTTTGCACATTTAAATGTTGTCAAATGATTCCGACCTTCTAGGGCATATATTTTTTTTATATTCCAGGCGTCGGATAATTGTGAGTGCAATAAAACGACACACATCCAGAAACAAAATTGGATTTTTTTTTCAACAAAAAAATTCTTAACCCAACACTTCATTAATGCAATAGTTGACCAAATGATATTTGTAGTGTGACTGTTTGACAAACCTCATGGTTTTACTGTCGAACACTATTTGGCTGACTGCTGATTAAAAATAGGACTTTCTTTAAAACTGTCCGAATATATAAACCTCAAATAGCAGCGTGTTTTAACGTTATGTCAGTCAAAATAACCACTCTCAACCATCCTATTGTTTAAATTTAACAATTGTCATTTCAAGGAAAGTTCAAATTGTCTGGCTTTGTTGTCACTGACAGACAAACGTTGTCTTATTTTTGTTTGCTATGGAAGGGGCTTTACCTAGCGAGATCATGGAACATTTCATTTAGCAAAAATGCTCGGAATTTCATTATGACTCACTCTTTCGCACAGTGCGTGATTTTTCTGTTCTGTTTTTTCAATGCAAAGCGAAATTTTACAATCGAATTAGAATGAGAGTTATTAATTATTCAGGCACCCACAACAGATGGTGACGTGTTGTTATAGAGGAGCTGCATAAGGGTCCGTATTTAGGATGCAAAACTAATCACTGTTTGAAAACATTCGCTTCGTTTTCCTAACGTTAATCATACGTCACGTCCCCAACTGCTCTAACATAATCCGTTCAATCTTGACATGTTATCGAAAACGGCGACAACCGCACTCGCAATTTCAGCTTAGGTCGTGTAGCCGGATACGTATCTATCGCACGGTGGATGACGGGTTCTATACAGAAGGGAACACTTTGTCGCATACATGTTTTTAAGATCGCATGAAAGAAGTGTTCCTGTTGGTCAGAACCTAGTTGGTTTCGAGATGGTAAGCGATAAGCAGCTTCAATTCAGTTAGCAAGCTTCTTAATATATTTTCGTTGAAAGGGGTTGCGTCATGCGCCGAATGTTTTTCAATATTATTATACCATCAGGAAGAATTCAGGCTAATATTTAATTCCATGTGGATAAACCTGGGCGCTTGAATTGGGTGAATGCGAGCAGTCATACGCCGAATTTTCACTATCGTTTTTCAGTAATCTCGCAGGTTATCTTTCTGAAACATTTTCTGATTTTAACAGCTTCTCAAATATGCCGTGAAATCAGCTTGAGCCTAACAATACTTAGTTTGTTTCTTTATATACACACACATAAACTTTATTTACTTCTAATATACAGCTCTCGAATTTGTGTTCTTTCAGATCATGGCGGCGTTTAAGAGATGGCGCTCGAAGTACAAGCGCTACAAAAATCAAATTCCCGATCAAATGAGGAATAGAATTATCCTGCACTATGGTCTTTTTAAAATCACTTGGGATTGGGTGATTCTGATACTAGTCCTTTATACAGCCATTGAAGTGCCATTCGTATCTGCGTTTGTGCTGGCACGTGATGACGAAGGAAAACACGCAGGTAAGTATTGATACATGTTCCGCTAAGAATGCTTTTTCTCGTTCTTGAATTTTTCAGCGCGTCTTTTCATAACAACCCTTTACATGGCTTTATCAGTTTCATAAGTAGCTAGATAAATTTTGAGCCTTTAACGTTTGCTAGGTCATTTCAAATTTCGTATTTTTCGTCATGAAATTGACCATTTTAGGTCATTCCATCATCCGGGACTATTGAATTTCTCATGAACATCTGTTGAAAATTTCCAAAAAAAGTCTTAAGTTTGTGAAGTTGTTTGTCAGAGAGCAGTGGAATCTTGTGTACATTGTTTTCTTAGTCAGTTGTCATCACATTTTAAATAGTTTTCAGGTGACACAACCTTTTCACTGATGTAACAGCAAAGTGAATTAACAGATCGACATCGAAAAATATAGTCGTCAGAACATATTCTTAAGTGAGGCAGATTTCCTACGATTATTGTTTGATAAGCAATTTTGTTTGCGTTCATAAACATGTATAATTACGAAATACGCGGTTTTTCAACTGAGTAAAAGGCAGTTCCCAATTAAGAAAAGGTTTTAAAGGTCGTTTTGTCGAATGCACTTCACACCATGTCATTCCACAAGCATTTCACAAGTGTTATCATCACAAATATTTAAACAAGTCATTTTCACTAAGCACCTTTAAAATAACACCCTTAATCCCTTGATATACCCAAACACCAGCTAAACTAAAGGTTTGATAAGGGCTGTGCCACTGATCAGATCACTTATTTTCATGTCTCGCTGTTTGATGCACTGCAAGAGTCGCCTTGTTGATTGGCGGTTTTGTTCCACACAAAGTTGACCTCTTCGGTTATGACTATATTAGGACAAAGAGCTATTTCCCATCATTTAAATTCAGGTAGACAGTGTTTGAATTGTAACTGGGTTGTCATTGCAAAAGGTTCAGCTGGCAGAATGTTTGTTCCCAGTAACGCATCTACCTTTCCACTTTAATCAATGTGTTGACATTGTTGTTAAAACTAACCCGCTTTGGAGGCTTCAGTGAGTCTTCCATAATTCCTTTCATGTACTGTATTTAAAAAAACTCGGTACCAGCCTTGTTCTATTGTTCACATTGTTTGAGCTACCCTTTGTAAAACACTCTTTGAACAGAGTGTGGTCGTTGTCAGGCAATAAAAAACTAAAAGGGAAAACCATTCAGTGGATAAAGTCAAGAAATTGTGATATCATAGACGATAAATAAAGAAGACAGTTCTCCAAGTTTAAGGTGTGTGCGTTGTCCCAGAGTTGAGATTTTCGTCGAAATGTTCCGCGCAAAATCATAGAGCCTCCGCCATGTTGGTGGACCTCCTCAGTCCTCCAATATGGCGGCCGGGAAATAGTGTAAACATCTGTAACTTACTTTGGCTATCTAGTCGACTGATTATCTGAACCGAACCAAAAAACATTTACACAAGCACTTTTCCTAATACTTTAACTCCTAAAATGGTTAAAAATCACGAGATAAGTGTATATTTTTCGACAAACGCGATCTTAGCTTTATGTCACGCACCGCTATAACTCCGAAATTCAAAATACACTGGTTTCCAAAGTTGTCAACAGATTTAAATTTAGTACTTCTTATGCCTGATGAGGATAAAACCTTTAGTGGCTCTTTGATTAGTTTTGGATTTGAGAATTTGGTCGCTGATAAGCATTTTTTTCCTTTTGTCACTGACAGCCTTTTCCAATTTGTACCTGTGTATCTTCTTTAAAACCAAAAATTTATCAAAAGGTATTCGTAGGAATTGAGTAGGTCACTACAGCTCGCACGAGTTTATTTCTTACTAAGCATTCAAATATTTCGCCTTCACTGCATTTAAAGCCTAACATTATGTATGTGCACCTGCTCTGAGGGAGCAGCTTGCCTTAAGTGCCCGGGTATTAACATCAGACAAACTGGCGCTGTTTTTTCAAAACTACGATGAAAATTTCAAGTGAAGACGTCCCGCCAGAAGTCGGTTTGATTTTAGCTCCAACCATGCTGGAATTCAATCAAGAACATATCCAGCCAGGGGAATGTGAAATAGCCAGTTAAAGAGAGTATCGCTTTATTACGAGTTTTGTACATTTTAGCAGGCTGCGCCCGCGGGGAGACTCAAAAAAATACAAATGACAAGTAATAATGATATGCAATACCGCACGCTAAAATTTGGAGACATTTGTAAGAGAATTATGAAGCTAAATACTCTTTGACACTTAAATAAAGTGTCTCATTCATTCATTCAATTTTTGGCAGACCGCGCCCGTGGGGGCGAATCACAAAAACTACAAATGACAAGTAATAATGACATGCGATACAGCACGCTAAAATTTATAGAGATTTATAAGAAAATTACTGTCAAATGTTTTCTGACAATGTATTTCTTGCTTTTTGTTGTACATGTTTAGCGTTATGCGTTCAAGATGATTGAAAGAGCTAACAGGGTTAAACTGCTCTCCTTTGTTCGTCTTAATGTCGACAATGTCCTACATTTGACTGTGATTCAACGGAGACTATTCATAATCCATAGAACCCCGGGGCTGAGAGGAGGAGGGCAAACTGCAGTATGCTCAAAAAAAATAAAAAAATAAAAAAATAAAAAAAACAGGGACTATTTCCCCTGAAAAGCTCACTGTGGTTATTATTACCACATTAGGTAAAAAAAAGATTGCCTGAAATGGTGCAAAAATTTAAGAACCTCAAAAGCAAAAATCAGCTCAATGTTTTTGCTACATCGAGGAGTTCGTGTTAAAGAACTTAAAGAAAAATAATCTATTGGCGAATAATAAATTTGTCAGCCATTTATCTTACAAAATTCGGACCTCTTTAGGAACCAATCATGGATAAATTTATGATAATTACGTAATAATATATTTCACGATTAGACTGTGATCATTGATTGCGTCGCATCTTTTCTCCACAGCAGAAGATGCCTCTCTAGATTTTTTCGAAACGTTAAGACGTCGCTACCCCGAGGCCTACCCTCTACTGTACACCGACCTCATCATAGACTTTCTTTTCATGATTGATATTCTGATGAATTTCCGTACCACGTACGTGAAGGAAGGCGAAGTTCTCATCACCGGTCCCTGGAAGATAGCCGTCCATTATTTAAAGACGTACTTTGTGGTAGATTTTGTAGCTGCTATTCCTTGGGATCTGCTAGCCAGCTTCAACTCTGGAACGGAAGAGGTTAGTGCCGTGCGTGAATTTTGAGTTTCACGTCGAAATAGATCTTGCGCAAATTTCTTTGATGCCAACTTTCGCTTATCAGCTCGTTGGAGAGTCTGATATTGTCCAAAGTTTCATTTCTTGGCTCTTCAAAATGTTGAAGTGTTGTCTTTTATAGTGGTCTATGCGCTTAGCTACACCTAGCTAGTTCACAGGCATGCCACTTAAACGAAAGAAACAAATATATCAACTTAACATAACAGGCTTAAAAATACGAGCTGGCGGGAGGCAGACCAGTTGGCTATTTACAAGCATGACCGAGGAGTTGAACTAGAGTCTACTAAGAAACAACTCCAGCTTAGTAGTCAGAGCAGGACTCGAACCTGCGATCTCTCCGGATTTCAAGTCCGGTGCCTTAGCCACTCGGCCGCGCTGCCTCCTTGGCTCTCGCTTTCTTTTGATCCCAACGTTCAACACTGATCTTTAAGATTCTTGCTATTATACCATCTGTCTCTTTATTTTTCCAGAACACCATGTTATTTAGTCTTCTCAAGACTGCTCGCTTATTACGACTCTTCCGCGCCGCGCGGAAACTGGATCGAAACTACGAGTACATGACGTCACTGTTGTTCTTGATGATCATGTTTTTTATGCTGGTAGCTCATTGGCTGGCTTGTATCTGGTATGCAATCGGCGCAAAAGAAGCCGTGGAATACGATGGTTTATCCTGGCTTAGTATTTTGGGTTATCAGATGGAATTGCCCATTATGGAGGGTGAGGCAACCAGCGGGCCCACCCTCCGGACGAGGTACCTTACGTCCCTTTACTACGTCATGACTCTGTGTACGACTGTAGGTTTTGGAAATGTTTCAGCCAATACAGACGGCGAGAGGATTTTCTCCATATGCTGTATGCTGATGGGAGGTAATTTCCATCGTTTGTTCTTTTTAAATGTGCCCATTTACATTTCCCGTTCTCCAAATTTGCTCGCAACAATTTACAAGATGACAACACGACAGGGGGCTGAAAATATATAGGAGGCAAAGTTAACGATCAGTTTATCCTCAAGCTTTCGAACTAGTGAGATAAAGGAATAAGGACGGATTTCAAACATTTGGGCTGTTTTTATTTTTAAGGTGCACCATCTTCATCTTAGCCATTTTGCAATGAACTGCGATGACATAATTCAGGTTTATAGCACACGTGAAAGTTATTATATCCATCAACATAATGGCGGCAGGTTTTGAAACATTTCGTTCCTTTTAAGTTAACGAGAATCGTTTGCTTTGCAGCTGTGATGCACGCCGCTATATTTGGAAACGTAACAGCAATCATTCACGGGCAGTACTCAAGTAACTTCCGTTACCGCAAGGAATCTCTTCAGATTAACGAATTCGTTCGTTATTTTAAGATCAAGAATCCGCTGGCCAGGAGGCTCAGGGATTACTCTCGCCACACTTGGTCCCAAACGAAAGGAACGGATATGGCCAAGGTTTGTATTATGTGATCATACGGGTTGTCTTCGTCCATGGTTAATGATGCAAAGTGACTACAGAACGAGATCAACTTCTTCGCGGCCAATCAGAACGAATATGTAAACAGCAAAACGTTGAAACAAGTACAGTGTTCAATGGCTTTCATTTAAATTGTCGTGACAAACTGGCGTTGTAAGGTAGAACCACTTTGTACTGCGCTGTAAAAGTACTGCTTACTTATGTTTAATGTCTTCTTTAAAAAAATTATAGTAAAGGATGCATCTACAGACATTAATGTTAAGCAAATCGCAAGGAGTCTTTAGATTTTTATACTTTGTTGTTATAATGTAAGAAGGACATGGTTACAACGTCTGTTCATATTTGTGGCATGGTAACGTCGTTGCTAAGGGTTCACTTGGCCTTATGTATCGCAGGTATTAATTGGCCACGTGCAACCGACTCGACTAATGGTTTATTTCATTGCAGGTTCTCAAAAAGTTTCCAGATGGTCTTCAGTATGAAATTCATCTTCACATGCACCTGACCGTTCTCTCAGACTCATTTCTCTTCCACGATTTTGACGACAGCTGCTTGAAAGCGTTATCAAAGACCATGCATCGCCATCATCATCTGCCAGGACACCAGATCCTACACGAGGGTGATGATATTGATTCTGTACATCTCGTGAGACGAGGAAAAATAGACATCATGATGTTCAATGAGCCGCGTGGGAAAATAAGTAAGTTTTCACACCATGATTTTCTTCAGCTAATACATTTCATAATTCTGTACCTGATCATGACAAACAAATAAGCATATCTGGTTAGATTTTAAAGAGGGTATCGCTGTATTACGAGTCTTGTATATTTTGACGGGGCGACTTGAAAAATACAAATGACAAGTAATGATGATATGCGATACCGCACGCTAAAATTCGTAGAGATGACATAATAAAGATTGATAAAGATTGCCGTTGTTGTTATTGTTGTAGAGATTCAAAGATTAATAAAGATTTAAAGCTTATAAAGATTGTTGTTGTTGTTTTTGTTGTAGAGATTTATAAGCCAGAGAATTAATGTCAAACGTTATCTCACAATGTATTTCTAGCGTTTTATTGTACATGTTTAGCGTCATGCGTTCAAGATGAAGGGTTAAACTGCTCTCCTTTGTTCGTCTAAATGTCGTACACTTAAACTAACAAGGAAATTCCGTTGGTAACACTGGAGTTCACATCTCTTTCCACAAATTTTTTAACGGTCTTAAAGTAACTTTTATCCTCTTTTCGTAGGAGAAGGAGATGCCTATGGTGCCAGTTTGAGGCAAATCTCGTCTCGACCGCGGGCGGTTGTGAGCCTGCGAGCCTCCACTTGTGTGGACTGTCACGTGATCAAGCTAAAAGATCTGGAAGATGTCATGACATCATATCCTAATCTGCGCGCGCAGCTGCTAAGCATGATGGACGCCGCTGATCAGAATGATCTGTATGAGGAGGTAACTTGTTTCTGCTTTTCTATTCGATTGCTGTAACATTCTACCATCGCATTCCCCAGCTAAAGAGATTATCTTCTAAAAATTTCACGTATGTATTACTGCAGATGTATTGGCCGATTTCATTGTAACTCGCACAATTACGGGCAGTGATTCTTAAATGGAATCAAATTCCTTTTTTGTGACATTGGACCATAGAGTTTCCTCTATTAACTATGATAGGACCAATGTTAACACGACGTCCCAAGCAATGCTTCTGAAGTAGAACTCTCCAGCGTTAATTTAATGTTTAATGTTTAGCAGCATTGCGCTTACTCATATACTCGCTGGTTCTTGACATCTGCTGCAGCACCACTTTCTCAAAGTAAAGCTTTTCCCGTTTCCTCCTCACAGGGTGTTACACATGGCAATGGGAACGGAGATGGTTATGATCCCGACAAGAATGGCTCAGGATTCCACGTTAAACTTGGGGCAAACCGGAAACACCAGTGTACACACAAGAAAAACCGGTTAATTGTGGACCATGAGTATGAAATGAAGCCAATGCTTGGTGTTCGCAGCAGTAAATTATTAGAACAAAAACCGTCACATAGCTCCAAAGAAAAACTCGGAAACGGAGATCTGAATAAATATAAGAGTGTTTCCATGGAAGATAACTCATCCGGTGAACTGAATGGACGTTTTATTAACGTAACGCAGTTAGCTGATATTGAAATTGAATCTCCTGATGATGTTAATGAAAATTTTAGAACTACTGAGGAGGTTGTTAAAAGGGACGATGTTTGTGATGAGGACTTTGCAGAAGAAGCTCCACAGCACATGATAGATACGGCCAAGTCGACTTGCTCTCATTGTCAGACTGAATTTAGACCCTCAGAAAACGCGGACTTTGAGGAACGTTTTCAAGAAATGGCTTCTAATATGCAGAGACTGGAAAGCAGGATGGAGACTCTTATATCTCTTCTAGAAAGAAGTGAAAGTGGCAAGACGCCACTGAAAGAGGCAGCAAGCGCCGGGAGGGAAAGAATGACGTCAGTCTGAGGCTTTTATTATGAATATGAACTTCACATGGTGTCCAGTATTTAATTCTTTACCACTTCACTGGATGACTGAGGCAAGTGGTGAAGCTGTCCTTTAGACCAAATTTTTCAAGGATATTTACAGAGACTTTTAAACCAAAGCTGCCACAAATGAGATATATTTTAATATTACAAGGAAATGCAAATTGGAGGGGAAAAAACCCGCACAAGCAGTGCGAAATGTTTTTTTAGTAAACTTGCTCGCAAATTATGCTCGCAACGAGCATAATTTAAAAAGGAACCTAAGACCGTTTTTCCGGATCACATTATTCACCAGCCTTTATGTAAGTAATAGTAACGAAGGTCAATCTTTTTGTCCGCACTGAAATATCTGCTCAATAATGTTCACATACACAATCGAAATAACTGGGTTTTTAAAAAAACCTACACCATGCACTTTCAGAACGACAAATAGCAGAGGAAATTTCGATGTTTTTGTCATTTGAAAAAAAGGAGAACAGGTGTTTGACGATTAAATATCTCAGAAGTCTCATACTTCTTACGCTTTACTACTATACTGAGCTATTCCGAACACATTTTCTAAACTTGCATTGAATTATTCTAATTTCCGTGGTTTCAAATTGGAAATTGAACAAAATTCATTCCCAAGCAATGCTCCAATTCTTGCTTTTCTAGTTCATACTCGTTATCAACTCATTTTATGATTCAGTTGAAAACTATAACAGAGATACAGCAAGTATCTGAAAACAGACTAAAAGTATTTCTGATGACCAGAAGCAAAATGGGGTATTCTAAAATTAATTTGCTTCAAATTACATTTAAAACTGACCCCCTACCAAAACGGAGTGGTTGATCTCAATCAATACAAATTGGTATCTCTGAAGAGATTATCTGTTTTCGAAGCACCACGTTTTGCTAAAGAATTAATATAGCGGTCGTTCTTAAGACCTTTTTCCTGCGAAATTGGAATATAACCCTTAGATAACTTCACCATTATTTGCTAAGGGAAACATAATTTCTTACTGCGAAATGAGAGTTTTCATATCAATTTGTAGCCGTTTTTAAAAGGAATTACTACTTTGTAGATTTTGTAAATATTAATTTTTATACCGTTGTAATGTTTTTTGGAAATATCTGTGGACCAATGACTATTTATTACCACAGTCAGGAAAGTTTTATTGTAATATCTTCCGATAAATATGTGAAATAAACATTGTGTTGAATAAGTGGTGTTGCTTTTCCAGATGTTTAAATGGCTTCACTGGTCAAGTTGTTAACCAATTAATAATTAAGCGTAACGCCCCGAGTGAAAGCAAACAAAATTACTGCAGTTTTGAGCACACGTGTTAACTTACAAACGTCCAAGTGTGCACATGGCAGAGTACGTTCTATTACTGTGTATGCGCTTGCGTGTTCCGCGTTTTTTTGGAATCTCACCGGTACCCGCGGACGCCCGAGAGCGGTGTCGCACTTGACCCGCAGTTTTACCGTTGTTGTACCGCCGTCACGCGGTTGTTTCACGGGTAGGGGAGGGACTGTATTGGAAACCTTTCAAGTAGGACATCACTAGAGTTTCTTCTGCTCTGTGTCCTTGATGTAAATATGCTGGAAGACTTGATTTGTATTCCTCCAATCCTCGCCACGCATTTTGATATTTTTGATGATATAACGCCTATCAAGAAGTCCCTAAGTAGTATTCTAAGGTGTGCAATTCTCAGCGCTGAAAAAAAATGTATAAGAAAATTATCAGACCTAAGTTAGGAGAACTTGAGAATCCTCTCGGTGAAACACTTAATACAACGCTGATATTCTCGTTCGATTTAATGTCGTTTATTGAAGCTCGGTTATCTTGGAAAATAAGAATGCCGGAATTGAGAAGCGGAATATTCCGAATAACCGGAATTAATTATTTAAGAAATATTACAATCGAACCTCCCCTAATGGCATCCTCTCCACAACGGCTACGACCATTAAAGGATAGTTCTAGTTCGCGCATCTTTCTTGTCCCCAGAAGCCGCGGTCTTCTTGGTCAGCATCAAGAATCGCGACCTCTGGCCTAGTCCAACACCGAAAGTCCGCGATTCGCGGACTTCCCGTCGCTCTGCGCGTGTTCAGAGTCAAGTCTGACAAATCTGATTGGCTGAGAATACGAAACGATTACTCTGCGCATAATCAGAAAATTGGACCTTCCCAGAGATCGCGATTCGTGGTGCTGACCAAAAGAAGCACGGCCTCTGAGGACGAGAATGGTACGTGCATCCAAATAAATAGTGCCATGAGTAGTTATTTAATTACATCACGGGGTCCTCTTCATTGTCATGTTTGAATTTTTTCTTTTTCAGCTTGCTCGTTAATATTCTTACATATTTTTAAAGAGAAAGTGTTCTCTTCACCGTACCTTGCCTTATGTTTGTTTATTAATTAACTGATTTATATTTAAATAATTCATTATTTTTGATCATTCGAGGATTCCGGGTGTTCTGAGTAGTCGGGTTCCGTTTCCAAATTCCCTCATTCCTTATTTTCCAAACTACCTCTGACAAAAGGAGATCCGATGTATGTTTACGGTGTCCAGTTTCGTGACGTCACAATTTTCGATACCCACTTAGCTGAGTTATTCATTCATTCATTACTATTTAGTGAGTTTTGGATAACTTACATGTCTCAGCTTCGCGCGCACGCAACACTTGATTGTACGCAGCGTTTGGAAGTTTCTAGAAGCGATATTAGCAAACATGGCTCGTGCGTCGAAGATCTTGCTTCTCTTGGTTATTTCATTGGCTTGCATTTCCATTGTCCAAGGTAAGTTTGAGGGCGCTTTATTCCACAGGATGCCATCAGCGAAGATCGAAGTCAGATGTGTGTGCTCATTTGATATTTACTTCACTTCGCGCGGGGAGCTATCACTTTGAAGTTAAATCTACGGGTCACGAACTCCAGCGACAATGAAAGCTTTAGGGAGTTCTGAAATGAAGCAGAAAGAGGTTTAAATGCTGCGTCTGTTGAAACATACGCGAGGACGTGAGAATTTTATTCCCTTCACAATTTAATTGCAAGTACAGGCACCAGGAAAATATTTGGCAGCCGTCCTCGTTTGACCTTATCTAAACAATGAGGTGTTTATTGATAAGCACAAGCTCCATTCGAGCAAAGTAGCTCATAATTTTTCTTCAAACCAACACATACAAAATCCCAGATAGGTCTATATGGCTATAATACTGCCGTATTTCATGGTTTTCTAAGCGATGTGTATCAACCATCTAATGACATGGCAGGCGTGCGATGTGATAACCCAGGTTGATAAATACTCGTATTTCCTTGTTCATTGTGATTTCTCGGCAAAGTAATTTTCAGTTCTCTTATCGCTTAAATGACAGCCACGTCCAACCATCGAATGCTTTCCGATGCATGTGGCGTTTATGTTCTGTCCTCTCGCGGATGGGATGTATCTAACTTGAAATCAATTCTTCTGGAAAGAGTTCCTCCCGTAGTTTGCAATTTTGCAATGGAGAGAATTTTTTGAACGTTTTTATAACCTTCAAGATTTTTAACTGAAGAGTTTGAAATTCTTATCTGCGAGATTAGGATTATTTAGGTCTGAAGGGGGCAGCAAAATTTCCTTCAGGTTAAGTACGAAGATTCCAAACCCGACGACATACCCTGCGGGAGGAGGAGGGTAGGCAATTAAATTAATGCTTCTTGCTTTGAGCTGTTCCAGAGGTATGGTAAATGCTGGCTATTTTAATCAGAGATAATATCTCAGATTTTGCCTTCTAACGGTACTAGAAGAGAAAAGTAAAAAAGAAATAAATAAATAAATAAAAATAAATGAATAAATAAATTAACGAATTAACGAATTTGTTGAAACTGCAACGTGTTCGAATACGTATTGATCGATATGAAGCTGTCAAATAATGTTAAGAATTTAATATTCAGGCCTGCAATAGGGCGTAAAAAGCGCACAACCAGGGAAGTAATGCCTGCCTCCGTAGACATGGCGGCTTCTAATATCTGATATCTGTATTATGCTCTGTTCAAATCGTATTGTTGTTCGTATTCCATCTCTAAGGTCATGTTTCATTTGTAAGTATGTAAATGAAAGACGAGCATTTTGTTACAAGTGGGGCACTTCAGAGATAAACATCATCCTGTACAGATTTATTCGGGTTTCCAGTGGCGATACGGAAAACACGAGACATCGCACTGCTAGAGGATGTAACAAGATCTAAATAAATACAAAAACAAGTTTATTACCCAAGTTACAGTGACATAACTAATTCCATCGGCATTCTTATGAATATTGTGCAATGCCATAAGTAGTTCAGTGCGAAACTGAAAACGGCAAATTAGGAGTTTAAAAACCAATTTTAAAAACCCTGATTGCAAATGTGGATACTTTCTCTGGAATATCAAATTCTAAACGATTTCCCGTCAGACATGTTAATTAGAATTCCCTTCACATTTCCTCCCTTCCTTCCCGGCCCCGCCTTTGTTATTATTCCAGCAATGCAAGGCTCTGTGTGAGGTCAATTGGCGGGAATTTTTGATCCCCGTGCGGGTGTGAGACGGGGGACGCGGCAGGGAGAGCGCGTTTCCCCCTGCAACACTGTCTACCGCACGGGTAATTGAACAGTTTTGTTGGGTTTATTCAGATTTATTATTCACTCATTTTGGTCAGTTTTTTTTTTTTTTTTTTTTCGTTCTTTTGTTTGTTTCTCAAATGTTTTTCGGGGGTTCGAAATATCTGCAGACACACAGTAAAAAAACAGCTCCTCAGGGATTCGAAGAACAAAGTTACCTTTTTTCCTTCACTTAACGATAGTTTATGGGAATTACGACGTTTATTTACGGTAAACTTGGCGCTCGTTTTTCTGGCAGCCACTTACTTGAGCTGGGTAGTTCGATGCTGTTCCAAAGGTCGCCTAAAAGCCAAGAAGAGTGCTGATCCCACTTCGTGTAATTCAGATGATTTGTCTCGTCGAAGATTCCAAACCCCGCGTGATCGTCTTATCTGCCGACATGCTGAGAGAATTTGCTGCGTCAAAGAAATGCAGAAGTTGAGTTGTCAGAGTGGAAAATATGAGGCAACGTAAGTTATTATTACAATTTTCCATTGTAGTAATTTTTACATTTTTGGAGCAGTTCGGTCAGCTATATTTTATTTTTTTCAAGAGGCAATTCTCGCCGAAAATTTGGAAATTTTCATCTAAAATATTTCAGATACTTCACCAGCTTGCTTTTATTTTTCATATTCTTCAAATCATAGCCAGTATTAAAAAATATAGACTGCAAAACAGCCGTATTTTTTGCGAATGCGGGCGACGGTCAATATTCGAACGAAAGGTCTGAAGCGAATGTAAAAACGGCGAGAATGGGCGTGTGAGGCTCGCGCGCTTCACACGCGAGGATCGCGCTTACGGCGCTTCGCGCCCGTTCCGAAAACGTCCAAAAACGCTTGTTTTGCAGTCTATAAAAAAAAATTCATTAAAAGGCTACGTGATCCTCAGCTGCAGAGGGACTGTTCCGTGTAATTTTAGACATATTTTATCACAATATCTACAAACATTTCTTATTAGTGGTTAAATCGACAACAAACCTTCACAGGTGAATCATTTTTGAGGATAACTTTTTTCTGTTCTTTAGCCTTGGGCAGCCGTGCGATACATTCAGACCATTCGTTGGTGGAGATAATTTCCGCGAGTGTTGTGACTGCTGTTCCCTGGGAATCAAAGCCAAAGCGGATCCTTACGCTTCCTGTTCTACCGCCAAGTTCCCTGAACTCATGTCAAACAACTTTAGCTTTCCGTGCGTCCAGGCCTTCCGCGAATGCTGCAGTGGTGAGAAGAATGCTCATTTGTGGGCTTTGTTGTTGTTGACTTACTTAGCATTTCTATCAAGAAAATAACTTAAGCCGCAGCTGCTTGTACACGGTTTTATACACGCGATTGTCCAACAGAGATGTTGATATTTTCTTAACAGGCAAGGTAAAGATACCTACGGTTATTCCGACGATCAAGTCTCGGAAACCGCAATGTTCCGACAATTTCTGTGATCAAGAGTGTCAAGATTCACCGACTGAAGGCGCACAGTGCAGCTGTCGTGACGGTTACCGCCTACAACCTGACAGAGTGTCTTGTAAAGGTAGCCATACATTAGTCTCTTTTTCGCTGTTATTTTTATTTCGGGATGTTTTGGTTGGAACGTAAATGGAAAGACTGCTCCACGTGACCGGAAAATATTGGAATAACCAAAAAGTTTTGAAACGCATCTTAAAAATTACCAACGCAACTGAAGTTTGGTTCAATGAATTCCGACGAAATTAACTAACAGACAACCCCTGGTTAACTAGCCAAGGCAGTACAGAATCTCCATTGAAGGCAATTGTCGGATGGCAAAGGTTATTAGGGTGTCAAAACATACACCACTTTCCTGAAGGAAAGACTCCAATACAACATCTTCCTTTTGTTGCAGACATTGATGAGTGTCAGGCAGGAGGAAAAAATGTTTGCAGTCCTTTAGAACGGTGTATTAACACTGCTGGTAGTTACAAATGTGACAATCAAACTGCGGCAGCATGTAAACTGGGAGAACAAGAGCTGGGCGGCAGATGTATAGGTGGGTAGAATGTTTTAATAATATACATGATGAAGTCTTCTCCCGTTTCCAAACCTTCTAACACGAAAACTAAAACCAGGCACGTATTTTACTTCTGTTATGATGTGTTTTACACGAGACCTAATCCTATAATTTGCTAAATTGTGACGTTCTCACTTAGTAACCAATCATCGATCAATCTGAAACGTTACTTCTTTACCACAATTACATTATTTCCTTGTAAAACGTGGCATGACTCCAAAATCAATAGGTCGTATTCCATATTCGTATTTTCGGTATCGAACTGGACCTAACTTGAAGGTTACACTTTATATGGTTCTTTGATTAACAGATATCGATGAGTGCGCGCGTGGACAACACGGCTGTGGCAGTCAACAGACATGCGTGAATAATGATGGATCTTACAGCTGTGCCTGCAGGAGAGGCTACGAAGCTTCTGGGAGATCCTGTGTTGGTCAGTGTCTACAAATGAAGCTTGTTTAAAGACGATTCCAAAATTTGCAAATCCGTCTAGCTCTATGTTAAATGCGTATGTTATTCAAAGTGTTTCGATGGATGTTTCATACAAAAAGTCAAGATTGGAAAATTTATTTACCAGCCAAAATATATTCATAGTGCTGTAAATCATGTGTTTCCTTGCTGGCAACTTACACATTATTGCATGAGTGTTCTTTGATATCAACAGACAAAGACGAATGTGAAACAAAAGAGGCTAGCTGCCCTGCGAACTCAAGCTGCGTCAATACCGCCGGGTCTTATCGCTGTGAATGCGAAAGAGGACTACAACTACGGAATAACAAATGCGAGGGTAAGACTTACCTATTTTAAGGTGCACAGTAGGAATCGTTTTAATACAGGAAAGAGAAAACTGCCTTATCAGGATTATTTCAGCGTTTAAACCAAGCATGAAGGATGCCTGAATCAAACAAAATTGTCGTTTTTTCACTGTGAGTACAGTCCGCTCATTTTCCCATTCCGCCACGCACGCATGGGTCCCAAAGCGACCTTTCCGCCATCTAAACGCCCTGGAACGCCGCGGAGAGCCTGGAGATGAAGGCGGAAATAAACGGATTCCAGTCAATTGACTACACTGTTTTGAATGCTTAGATATCGACGAGTGCTCGACTGGACAACATTCCTGCCGTCGAGGGACACAGTGCGAGAACACGGTCGGTTATTACAAGTGTACCAGGATTACATGCCCCTCTGGACAAGAACTCGGTGCCGATGGGACCTGTAAACGTAAGTGGTATTCAAGGAAAAAAGAAGATTTGTAAAGCAAACAACTGGTTTGATGATTTGATAGGGTAGAGTGTGCGTGGAAATGTCCTGCATGCAAAGAAAAAATACGAACACGCCCTTCTTCCTAAAGAAAACTATAGACGAAGCCTTTGTTTAAACCGTAGTGAAAAGAGAAATCGAAACAACACAAAACGAAAATTCCCGTCAGATTACATTGCAACAGTGTAAAACCGAATCGCCATTTGTCAGCAAGCGGACTGTGGATGACTTGTTGTTTCTCATTGCTTTCGTGATAAACAAAATCAAATAAGTCTCAGGTGCGGTATACAACAGCTGCTGTAGCTGGAATTTGTGAGAGGGTAAGCTATTGCAGTTTTTAATTTCGAAACAAAGAGACGCTTATAGCTGAATTCTCTTTTGATCCCATCTTTTGGAGTCTTTTATATTCTACGATCGATATGGGAATTCTGCTAACCAATTGACGAATGTCTTCGCTTGCGTTACCAGTATACAAAGTTTGGTAATGTAGGGCAACTATAAACACCTCAATATTAAAACAAACAAGACGACAACAGAATAAAAAGGAAGAAATTTGAATCACAGAAATAAAAACTGATTGCAGGCAAATAATAATCTCTACCAAGATTATAGGCGAAGTTTCTTGAAAACCTATTCTGAATAGTCGCCTTCCTTGACGAGATGACTTCACTTTCGAAAACGAATGACAAGCATTTGTTTTCTAAAGAGAAATAGTTTGCTAAGAGCAGAGGCGACACTGATGAGTATTATTGATACTTTATTCACAATTAACGCGTCATTGTCATTCCACTAATAATAGCAATAATAGTAAGTACTAATTAAAATTTATATTGCTTCAATTAACATATGAATATGATCAAATAATCCGATAAATATCTACTAGGTAATTATACTCTTTTTGTTGTCTATTTACAACATTTTTTGACAACATTTTATTATATTCTCTCTCATTTTATTTCATTCGTGTTGTAGAAAAAATAAGGTTCTCTACAAATAATGTGACTCTTCATCACAATTAATATTTTGTTCTCAGCAATCAGCACAATATTCAGTGAGATATATTGCTTTATAACTGTGATATTTTGTCTGTACTGAGACAACATTTCAATCATTTAAATCGAGTTTCTTTCATTTATAATTGTTGTTTATTTGTTGTAAATCCACTTTGTCTAGTGTATTTTAGCGGATTCGATTCGAAACTATTTGTTTAAACAAATATGTTAATGAACAATCACACCTCTCACCGCATATATAACACTGTTGAAACGTTATTTTCTTGTCACTTGATAATGATGTCATGACGACATCGAAACGTTGTGTAAAATTTCTATCGCTCATTTTTATTTTGAAATGTTTATCAAAATTTAATCTGATTCATCCAGTGATTGTTTATATCGTCGAATTTTCGTTGGTTTTGTCTTCTTCCTTCTCGAGTCTGTAGTGATCCCAGCAAAGGACTTTATTGTTGTAAAAATGAAAGTTTTCTCCAACTCTAAACCTCTGTCTGCAGATCTGGCACGAAAAGCATTCGATATGGTAAGCGTTTTTCCCGGCCCTCATTACAAATTCAAACGCGGCTATTGACTTGTTGCACGCAGCGCAAACACCAGGGATCCCAAACAACCTGAAAAAAAGACAAAAAGACAAAAAGAATAAGAATGGTGTAATATACTAGTAGTAATCAAAGATTATGAGAGTGCGTTCGACTCGGACGCCTTGACTTTAATATATATACCTTAAATAAATGGTTTCACTAACTAACTTTCAACCTCTGTCTATTGCTAAAATCAACGTTTTTCATCGACAACCGAGGTTTTACAGACAGATATTATCATAGTCACGCAAAGTCCATGCCAGTTTAAGAGGTCCCTGTACTAACTATGATTTCTTGATTCGTTGCGTGACAGCGCCAGTTTCCGTATACTCAAATTTCGTGCTTCATATTCTCACATTAACTGGTAATGTTTAAGTGTAATAGTTAATTTGAAAAAGTATATTTTATATACATTATTCTAAGCTGGAAGCACAAATATAAGCAAACATTTGTAATCGTGTGCCCGCTTATCGTCAGCGTAAACAAACCCCGTGCGACTGATTCGAGTATTTCCCCTGATGAATAAAGTAAACAGTATTTACATAATTTGCCGTTCCTTGGCTCAGGCACACTCTCAAGGATCTTTCTCCGCCGATTCCAAACAGTATTTGACCGGATAAAGATTGAGCCACATGTATCTGTCGCGACCGGAACTAATCAACAAATGCAGTCAAAATATAGCTGGTTTCCCACCATTGACATTCCAAACATACAAAATAAACAAGGACAATACCCTCAGATTTCGATAAATGCTACCATCGAAGCGTTTATATTCACTAATATCCAACGCTGAGAGCACAAAATAGCGAAGCCCACGGCGCCTGAATGGAAAGAGTCAAAGAAAGCAGCGCAAAGTCGAGCTCGCATGGCCTGCTTACATGCTCACATGTTCGCCACATGTCTTATCACATGTCTCAGTATTAAACAGTACCAGTTTACTGACCGTGACATGCCCCTGCAAAAATCAAGCGGGGTGGCCATTTTGGTGTCCTTACAGGAATGTGGAGTTTTTCTGCATATAACCGTGCACAGGGAAACCAACTCTGGAAAGCCACAGGCCAAAATTAGGTTTGCGTTCTTCGAACGCAATCAGAAAAGAGTTCGAAAACTCTTTAAATTGGGAAGATCAAGTCGGGGAAATCACATGGCTCATTATTTTTAGCGCGAAAAATATATGTTTCCGTATGCTTCTACGCGGCTAGATTCGTGGATTTCGTTCAGATTGGTCCGGCATGCATCCATACTCCTGGATGGTGCGAGGTTGGTGTCAGAGTGTCTTGCTTGAGAAACACAACGAATTCAGCCAGGGCTTGAACTTGGAACCGTGTCCAGCACTAACCCGCTCCACGTTAGATAACGAAACAAGCTAACAGTGAAATCATCTGCCACTTGCTATACATTTCTTTTTGTTATCGTTGTCATAAATGACCTCTCTGCATGGAACGGTATGCGACCAGTTGTCTTTTACAGGGTTGAACGGAATACAAGGAGAAGAAGACGACAGTTTTATTGTGTGCTACAATTTTGATAGTTCCCGGTTAAACTTCAGACCACAAGGAACAGAGCATAACACATGCCAAGTGTAAAAGTTGTACTGGTTTAGATTTTCTTACTCAGGCTATTGCAGTCTATTCGTTGGTGACTGTTTAGTTTAGAGAATTACACACCACACCTCTTCGCTTAAGATGGTGGTGATATCCTGAGATACGAAGTTATGTTTTTCAGTAAAAAATAAAAACAACCACAATCAAGGGAGTTACTTATACCTGTATTTTCTCAGTGAACGGGTTCGCACCAAACCATGTAATAGAGGGGCGGTACCGTCTACTAGATGCCTGGCGGGTTCATCATGATCGGCGCTTTAGTAATAGGATGGGTTGCAAGCCTTAACTATGTAGAATTGTTTTCAGTTTGGAACTTGTTATTTGCTGGCTGATGGTATAGTAGAATCGATGTTCGATGTTTTGGTATTCAGTTAAATCGTTTCAAAATTGGAAGCAGAAGTGCAACCTAATCAATCGACAGGTTGATTTGCTTTTCAAGGCTCGCAGCGCTGTTTTGTTTCGTGCTCATTTTATAATCAGCTTTTCTAAGAGGATGTATTAGAATAAACTGGCTTTGAATTAGCTTGGTCGGTGTTGTGACATTTGAGTCAAAACAAAGTCGACGCTTTGGGTTCTAACAGTCTACGAATATTTCTACAAGCAATACTATAAACACTGACCTTAGGTAGTCTCTCTTGCACAGGATGAGGTTGGCTTTATTGTAGAGCGTTGAACCTATATCTCCGAGTTTACACTCGCAGCAATTGCATTTTAAACAGCCTTCATGCCAGTATAATCCCAAGGCTTCCAGTAAATAGCGATCATTTATCGGCATTTTGCATCCACTGCAAAGATGTCTCGTCTGGGATTGCTTTGTAAGCTCTACGTTTTCCGCGGCTAGAGAAATGAATAAAGATAGCAAAGTGATTAACGTGGATTACCGATAACCGGCTTAGATTTTTATTTTTTTTTTAAGTACAAGTAAAGGCGACGGCTCGTACTAAGGTTAGCCGATTTAAAGTGACATTTAATCAAATGGTTTGTGCTGATCTCAGACGGACTTTACCACTTATCAATATTGCTACAGTGCTTGATATTTCCTAGTTCAACGTTGTCTCGTGCTTTTAAGAATTAATTCCTTGTTACACGGGATATTCCACCACGTGAAAATGCCTACAGAGAAAGTAAACCAAATCTGCCTTGACGTTTGGCGAGCACATACATACCCATAACTGTCAGATAACCTCAAGGTTCGTCTTAAACTATTCTCGGTGAAAAATGTCCTCGAGCGAGCGTACAGTGTAAGTACTGACCACTCTCAACCTGCAATGATTTTGAAACTCATTGTCGCCTGGTATTCCATCCGCCGTGTTCAACGCTAATGATTTCTGGCGGCGAAATAACAAAAACACTGTTATTCGGCCAAGCAATTACCTCTAATGACATACCTCTTTCTATTGGCTGAAATGGGCCAAATAAAACAGGTATCCATGTGCAGGGAAAAGAAATCATCGTAATTATCAAATGCGATAAGCGACTTAGAAATAAAGGGGTTAACCAAGCTTGCATTTCTTTCATCTATATTGGCCCTCCTCTTCGATTTTAGAGGAGGATTAAAATGATGTAGATAGCAAGAAATCGAGATACACACATGGCAGCGCAAGACTTTTAAAAGACGATTTTTGTGTGGTTTTAAGAATAGAAAAATACGATAATTTTTAGATTAATCCCACAACATATGAGAATGGTCGCTAATTGGCCATCTGCTCGCAATTTGCATGCAAATTCTTTAAGGTAATTACTATCAAGTTTTGTTTTGTGTCACTAATGGCTTCCTTTTACATTTTACGTAAAACACTTTCAGTCGCAGAAAAAATCATAATTACCTTTCGCCCAGTCAAGATCCAAAATTAAAATCATTCTATCAATTTTGCGATTTTTTTAATTTTATTTTGTATGGTGCCTACTCTTGCACAGAGAGCATTTCAATCTTTCTTTGCAAAGCAATTTTGTTATCCGTAAGGTAGGATTAATATTTGAGAGCTTGGGGGCGGAGAACATTTCTAGCCTTTATTTGTATTTTCGATATGAGCGACATATTAAATGAGCCCATTATGAAGAGAATAATAAGCTTTTTAACGTGAGTGGGAACTGGAAAAATCTTTTTGCCACAAGTAAAGCTACACGGGTACCAAAATTAAAATCATAACTAAAACATCACTGGTAAACGCCAACAATAGTGTCTGCGTTTTCTGAGCAGAAGTTTCATTTTTTTCTGCCAAAGCTCTAACAGTAATCGTCCTTTGTGATTCGTCTTGTTTTTCAGAATTAAAAAAAAATTAGAATTCTCTAATCTTTACGTGAACGAAACGACCAATCAAAGTTAATTTCTTTTAAGCAGTTTCTTCTCAGTGATATCCAGGAAGACAAATAAAATCGTTTATTCATTGGTAGTTTCGATCCATTTTGCAGGTCTGGTGAATAGCGTCACATATCGTCGTTACTTTAAAGTTTGCTCTCTTGTTCTTCTTCGAGTCTTGATAGTTTATCTTTTTGAGATGACCAACACAGATTTCAAAATTTATTTTGAATTAATACGGTTTATATCTGTTAACCAGAATACGTTTTGCTCTAAAACGTTCAATGTTCTTTAATTATACATTGGTACAAGCTTCAAAATTTCAAGGCCACTTTAAAAGCGAATCTTCTCCGGAGTATTTCGGTCACAGTTACTCTTGATAGTATTCGGAAAAATATTGCCCAAAATAAAGATTTACTTACGTGTACCACAGTTTTCTTCTGCGCAGAAAGGAAATTCCTTTTGTATAGCCTCATGGAAAAGACAAAAGAGAACAACGCCTCTTTCTTGTCCACAGCGGGTTTGGACAAGCATGACAAGTTCGATATTTTGTCAGAACGTTCTTAGAAGCCGACAGGCACACGTCCTAAGGGTTTTCATTAAATACTGGAATGAAGGGAAAGTAATAAGTTATCTCCTCTGATATTTTCAAACAAGTTAATCCATAAATATCGTAACGTTAATAAACAGATCATGTGCAGGTTGCATTTTACGGAACGGCGTTTTGTTGAAATGGATCAAAGTTGTTATGTTATGAGCTGGTCAATTAGATGATGAGTTCTTGCACTGTCAGACAATGTTACTCTCCTCTGGGCATCCAAGTTCTAGTTAACGACGAGATGTTTTCCTCTTGTATTTAGAAGTTGCACCTAGCACGCAATTGACATTTTTTTTTCTTTTGTTACTTATGGTTGTTCTTTCAGCCAAGATTCAGAGCATTTGCGACAGAATCCAATGCGGGGATGGCTTTGTTTGCAATCGTAACAGCCCAGGACGTCCTTGTCAAGGTAGGTTTACACCAAATATTCCGATGTAAGTCTTATCAGTAACGACAAACCATTTTAGATGTTTTTCTTTTTTACTTCACATTGCACACACAATACTGTTTTCAGGAGCGAAAGAGAGGCATGTCCAGCGGTCATTTATTACTTTTGAAGTAGATTTATTTTAATGTATGTTTGTCTCTGGGGGGAGGTGCAGACTCCTACTCGAGCAGTACAAGTTCGAATATTTGGGGCAACCCGTGAGAATGCTACGGAGTAACCCGGCTGCGATGGACAAAGATCTCATCAAGGGCGGGGGGAGGGGGGAGCGTGTGTGTAGTTCAACGGTTATAAGCCAGTCGGGCTAAAGAGACTTTGGGCTTAGTTGGGCTAAAGAGACAAATGCTCAAATGTTGTTGTTTATAGTGGTCGACGCGCTTAGTTACACCTAGCTTTCCACTTTACTTTTTTGTGATTTTCATGGTTTAATGAGTGCGGGTGAAGTAAGGGATGAAGCTAATACAATAACAAATAAAATTAAATGCTCTGATTTGAAATCTAACCAAAGGTATTTACTAAATACCTTTGGTTAGATTTGAAACCAGATCAAGATTTGGACGCTGAAATCACACGGAGAAGTTTCAATTTAGTATAAGTTATCCACTGGTTTTATCGTCTCTTTGGTTTGCGTCTTATCTTACAAGCCTCTAGCACCTTCAGCTTCAAAGTCTTTCAAATTTAAGGCAATTGAAGCCGAAAGTAGCGTTGCGTTCTTGGGTCTGTTCTTTGTGTGTTGGTTAATACTTCTAATATATAGTTCAGTGAACATGTATAAGATACGATCCTATCTTGACAAAATCGTATTTTAGTTGATATTCGTGGAGAACTCGACGACGTTTTGATTCTAACTGTAAAACGCAAGATGTACTTTGAGACTAGTGACGCATGAAGCGTTTAACTGTCTAATTGATCACTGCGCTCAATACGATGACAAGTAATCTTTGTTGTTTTTTCTTTAGATATTAATGAGTGTTCACTGTCACCCCCAAAGTGCAAAGCAAACGAAGTGTGTTTCAACTTTATAGGGACATTCGAATGTCGAGGTACACATCATTTTTAAAACACTTAATCACTGGTCCCGAGGGGAACAGTGAATTTTGTTTCCCGAGAACCTCAATGTTTCCCGAGAAGAGGTCGAGGAAATCAAAATTCACTGTTCCCCAAGGGACCAGTCATTAAGTGATTTGTTGTATAGCAAAACAAATGGGTCAAACTGGTGGAAAACAAATAATCACTTTATTGACAAATGACGTGCAACAGCGGTCAACATTTCGCGGGTAACATTTAGCTGTTTCCCGTTTGACGTCATAGTTTTCGTAATGCTGCCCGCTTATGGCATTTGGTGGGAAACAGTTTCATTGGTAGATGTCATGTGACCATGAACTAGCCAATGAATGGGCGTGCTGTAGCGGGAAAAACGCCAGTTATATAACAATAAACATTTTACCACACATTCAGTCCCAGTCTCTCTCATTATATATCAGTTTCTGTTGATGCTACAACCAAAGGGAAAAGCATTAAACAGATCAAGCAGTTTTGATCTTCCTTCAAAGCAACCGCGCACACAGAGATTGCAAAGTGGAGGTCCTAAAATTGATAGTGAGTGCAAGCGCTCTCCTCAAACAGTTCAAGTATTGAGCTATTGAAATAGATTCAATTTCCATTGTAATTGGGGGTATTTTTACAACCTCAGGTCCTAGCTGCTCTAGTCGCTTCGTACTTCACAAACTGGAGCTAGTATTGAACCTTCATTACACTGCATTGAAGCACACAAAACTTAACCTTTAAATGTTAAATCAGTTCTCAAGTTATATAATATGTGGCTTCATTGCTGGGTTGGTATAGCATCGTGCCGGTTACGCGGCGGATACGGGTTTAAATCCCACTGGTGCTCTGAATGTTTTTCTTTTCAGACTTCTCTGCAACTGCTTCGATTTTAAACAGTATACAAGCACGATGGACATTGCTTCATTTCACGTTATTTTGTTATGTCTATATTTTAGACCCATGCAAAGACGTGGATTGTGGATCAGGGCTTAAGTGTGAGCCGGCAGAAAGATCCTACAGTTGTAAGGGTAAGGGCGAAGTTTGTTATCCAGTACAAAAGGGCATTTGACCAATTTGAAGACTACCCTTTTGCTTGAATTTCTTGACTGAACCCGTCTTGGTCGCCAGAAAAATGTTTCTTCAGAAGAGTCACTGCAAGACAAGCAAAAGTATCGGTTGCTAAGTACAAACCCAGGCCGCGTTTTACGTCATGTAAGTCACGCCATTGTCTTTGCTTTTCAGATATAGATGAGTGTAGAATTACGCCGAGGAAATGCACGGGCGATCACGAGATCTGTGTGAACAGTTATGGAAGCTACAGCTGCAGATGTCGCGCTCAGTTCCGGAGAAACAGGCAGACACAAAAATGCGAGCGTAAGTTTTTGACAAAGAACTTGCTAAAGGCTATTATAGACCATTTTTTCTCGTTGGCCGTCGAGATTTTTATGACCCAGTGCATATTTCTGTAATGTTATATAACTAACTGGAAGAATTTGGTTGTGGAAATATTTCCTTTCGGTAAGCGTTAGACGTGAAGCAGTGTTTACCATGCCCTTTGTTTTTCAGTAGTGAGTTAAGAAGAAGAACACTTTGCATGCTTATGGTACTCCTTGTTCTGTATTAGTATTTAATATGCTTATTTAACCTGTTTTCTCTCTTGTAGGTATCGACCCCTGCACATTTAAACCCTGCCCCGTTGGCTACAGATGTGAAGTTGTTGACCAGAAAAATGCTGACTGCAAAGGTTGGTGTTACAGTAAGATACCAAGGACAGCTAATCAGTCAGTCATTATAACCTTGGGAGCCAACCATTTATTCACCCAGTCAGTCATTCAGTCAGTTAGACAGTCATTCAGCCAGCCAGGCATCCAGGAAGCCAATCCGTCAGACAGTCAGGTAAGCAGACAGACAGACGGTCAGTTTGTCCGTCAGGCCATCAGTCAGCCAGGGAGTCAGTTAGACAGTCATTCAGCCAGGCGTACAACCAAGCAGCCAGTCAGTCAGATGGACAGGCAAGTAGACAGACAGACAGTCAGTTCGTCAGACCGCTAGTCAGCCAGACAGTCGGGCTGGCAGGTAGATAGCTTGTCAGTCAGTCAGTCAGTTAGGTAGCCAATACTTCGCGTCGGTCACTCAGAAATATTGGTGTCCGCAACTTCAAGACTTTCTTTTGAAGTATTTTCTCAGTTATTTGCTGTTGAATTCCCATTTTTACCAGAGATTAATGAATGTCTGGAGTCACCGCCCAGGTGTCGGGCAGATGAGAGCTGTCAAAACTATCCCGGTGGTTACTACTGCACATGTCAGGACGGATATCGACGGAGCATTATCACCAATAGGTGTGAAGGTGTGTGAGTGCCTGCTTTTAGGATAGGTCTTTATCTATATGTAATACTCCACACAAGATTACCATAAATCTACCAACGTTCTATCACGAATGCTGTTCAATCTCTGATTGTCTACAATACTCACTATCTATTCTGCTGTAGATAGTGAGTAGCCTAGCATTGTGCGCTAGTTAACATACTTGCGGCCACTCTTGCGTTTTCAAAGTGTCTGCGAAGAGGATTTAGATAAAGTTTTGAACGACCAGTAGATTTATACTAAAACAGTTAGATTATTCGCTCTCGATTTCTATGCGTGATAGTTGACTCGGGCTGCGCCCTCATCAACTATCACGCAATAGAAATCTCGAGCTCATAATCTAATTGTTGAATAGAAATCGGTGCCCATTACTGGACGTGATGCTAGGAGAGGAAGAGAGTGTTACCCGCTTTAAAAAAAACTTCCCATCCTGGACTAAGTCGCGGTATGGTATGGAAAAAAGGCATCATGTGACAACTAACAACACGCGGAAGAGATTATGAATTCTTGACATTTTGCCCTTTTCTTCAGAAATCGATGAATGTAATGAAAGAAGATCAGGCTGCAGCCAGATTTGTCAAAACACACCTGGTTCATTTGTCTGTCGTTGCAGGAAGGGTTTTGAGATGATGCCCAATAAACGAACATGCAGAGGTAAGACATCGCAGATAATGTTGAACGCCGCGACTATTTGTTACGGCAAATGACAGCAGAATGTAACAAATAACTGAACAAACGTGTCTGAACATTTTCAAAGTTTATTTTGGTGACAACACATCTCGCACTACCGTAGGCTCAGTATAGACAAACTTCCTACTAAGTCACCCCTCCGTTCACTGAATTTAATTGTCATCTCCTAGGTTCTGGGAGACACGTAACCAGACCCAACCAGAGTCTCTCCTCTCTCGCTCCAGGGGCCGGTAAGATGAAAGACCCTGGGAAAGAGGTTGAGAAATTACTTTTTTCTCAACTGATATAGCGGAGATCTGAGATCTGGAAAATTTACTGGTAGCTGTGAGATTGGTTAAAATTTGAACTGATAACTGAGGTTCCAGTACTCCCTGCAGACCCACGTGCCTGTTAATGTAATGATCTTCCTTTTTGATAACAGATATAGATGAGTGTACTAAAGGTATTTCTGGATGTTCCCAAGTCTGCGAAAATACCCTGGGGTCCTTTGTATGTCGGTGTAGACGGGGCTACGAGCTGAGTTCCGACGGACGAACTTGTAACGGTAAAAGTGATTCAAATTCTGCAAATATTTAAACTAAAGTTTATTACGTTAATAATAACATAATAAGAAGAATAGTTGTTATTTTATTGGCACGAGTGTTTTACTGGAAAATACGTCACTCCATAATCTCACTGATGAAGATATCGATGACGTCATTCCCGTTTTTTTTTTTTTTTTCATTTTCCCGTGTTTGGAACAAACGTTTACTTACACGCTGTGTTTGTTCGTAAAATATTATTTTTACCACTCTAAAATATAATTCATATCTTCGCGCCGCCGTTTAATAACCTCTATTTAAGCAACGTCGTGAAATATCCCGCCAGAGAGTTGATGTATCACTGTACACGCAAGTCTCAAGTCATTTAGCACAAGAAGGCATTGTATATCCCTTTAATCCATACTTAGATTGCTGTTTTGGTTTGGGTTTTGAGTTTGTGGGTTTTGTCGCGTCGAGTCGTGGCCGGAAAACGCAACCATGAATATAAACGGCTTTCAACATTTTCATTGGCCGTTGGAATAAAATGTGAAATTTCCCCTCCAGAATACAGAACTTACAAAACAAGCACATCATTGCTGAGTCGGCAATACCCAAACAACAACATTCACTGGGTTCATTCTCATTGTAGACTCAGCCTACTGACACTAAATTGTTATTGTCATGTTGTGCTTTTCCTGCAGATAGGAACGAATGTGACTCAGTTAAATGTGCTTACCGTTGTTTAAACACTGGTGGAAGCTTTCGTTGCATTTGTCCGAGCGGTTACAACTCTTCCGGCTACTATTGCTCAGGTAAGAGCACCAGACCAAATCGCTGGACTTCTGGCGAGAAATCTAGAAAATGAGGACTGTAAATGTGGGGGTATTCTTTCAATCTATCAATTATCTATCTATCTAATTTTAAATCTCTACTTTTTTAAAAGTCCTTTATCCTCCGATCCATTTTCTCCGTATTCGTAAACGTCTTAAGAATCATTCAGGGAAATATTCCTTCAAATCTCATGAGACCAGACTGCAAAGCTATGACTATTCGTTATGTTGTTGTGTTTTATAGTGTGTGTAATTATCTACTCAAGTATTGTAAGTAGCCTTTTGTTTGTAATAATCTTGTACTGAGATAATTGTAACGTTTTAATTTTTAAAAATAAAAAAAACGTGGTAACGCTTTAAAAATAAAGAACGAAAGACGTCTGAAACCATGGCAGTCACTATTCGAGTTACCGAGAGCCGTTATATAGGGGCACCGCAGATTTTCAGATTCACATTGCCCGTTTAACAACGACATAACAACTCCAATACTCTAACGAAAACAGCGAGTTCTCAGAAGCAGAGCCAGTTCTCAAAAATAGAGTTGAGAAAACACAGAATAACGCACTCGTTTTCTCCCATGCTTCAGATTTTGATGAGTGCAAAGCTGGGGCTCAGTGCAAAGACAATGAATTCTGCTTCAATACATACGGTTCTTACAGGTGCATTGCTAAAATGACGTGTCCTTCAGACTACGAACAAGTCTCTGATACGTAAGTAATAAAATAATTACCTTATTCTTGCTTGCCGTACCATTCCTCTACAGAGTTTTCGTTTATACGTTTTAACTTCAACGGACATTGTAATAGACAAAACAGGAATGCCCCGAGTCAAGACTGTCATGATATCTAGTCAAGACATCGTCCCTTCGTATTACCGAGGGGTGGGAGGAGGGGGATGTTTTCAAGTTATAAGGCAAAAGAGACGTACCAATGAAGCAATTATTGAGTACCCCTAGAAAGAGATCCAGCAACAACGTAAATTTGTTTTTTGTCGTGAAATTCATATAAACAGGCGACCAGCTTCTCCGATCCCTCAAAGATCGAAGCAGACCTAACCCTTGGCCTTATCTATTATTATCTTTGATTAGGAGATGCGACCGAAGTTGCAAAGATGGAGACCTGGCCTGCTTTAGTAGGAAGGTGCGGAGGTATAGTTTGTGGACGTTCAAGCTACGCAGCAACGATCCACCGTCGACAATTTTTAGCTACCGTATTGTCACTTATGGTAAGAGCTAGATTTGAGGGGTTTGGAGAGTCATGTAATCTTACTATCGAAAACTTAAATTATTGTCAGAGATTTAAGTAGTTCTCTGATTAGTTATAGCTCAAGTTTGGATTTTTGCGCGCAATAGACAATCAATTAATTAATCAATCAATCAATCAATCAGAAAGCACTACAGTGTAGACGAAGAGATGCTTGTAACTTTGGACGCTTTCAAGTAATATATCAAACACGAGAGACAGTGTTTCATCGGGATATCCAAACACCGAGAAGAGAGTTGAAAACACAACGCGCACCGGAGTATGTTTGACGAAATTCGAGGTCCTTGGATAGCCGATGAAACACTGTCTCGAGTGTTTGATATATTTTCTCAATCGAAACAAAAACTAAGGAGTAAACGGAGAAGTAAAATCTCTGCTAATTAAGACCGGGTATCCAACCTCGTTCACGCTTGTGATTTTCTTTGTTTTAGCTTGATGAATTATTAATGAGTTTGACAACAAACAACTCTAGCGAGTGCAGAGTTAAGTGTGCGGAGACGCAAGTCTGTTTACTTGTGTTCCTCACGACTCTATCAGCGGGTTTCTGAAATCCGATCAGCTCGTAGTCCTCTCCGGTTTCCTAAAATTCATTGTTATTATTTCGTCCGTAGCTGAAAGCTCGACTTTTTGTTTACTTGTCTGTTTTGGGGTTTTTTTTCACATCGATATTGTTTATACGTGTTATCCGCTTGAGCCGAAAATAACGTCACTCTTCATTCTGTTTTGTCGCTACAGGCTACAGGACTACCCCGAATATAACATTTTACTTTCATCGTGGAAACGAAGAGGGTTACTTTGAAATAGACACGAAAGGTGAGAGTAACGGGGTGATTGCATACATCAAAAGCAAGAAACGAATCGAAGGCCCCAAGATTTTCTTGCTGGAATTCCGCGGAGATGTCACTGATTTCGAGACTGGCGATTTGGCGTCACGCTTCGTGCACAGGATGTTTGTGTTCGTATCGCGTTACGACTTTTAGCTGGCCTCTGCGTGAAACACAGGTGTGAAGGTTCGTGATCACGTTTGCAGTAGGTCTTTCTAAACGTTACTAGAGAAGCGTGCCCGAGATTGTAAATTCAACCTCAAGTACAAAGGAGCTAAAGGACATGACTAACGTAATAGAATTAGTAAGCATAAATACTAAAAACGGGTTAATATTACTGTTGCATAACTTAGTGATATTTTTTAATGATTTTTTTTTTTAATACTTTACTAATAATTTTCACACTGGAAAAAATAAATTTTCTGAAATGAAAATTTCCTACTTGGGCGCAGTTCTTTTTTAAACCTCGTAAAGGCTGGTTTTTACCAGTAACATAACCATACCAAAACGAATGCAATCCTTTTTTTTTCACTTGGCATCATAATTTTGACAACACAATTAGAGACACAAGGAAACACAAATTTCCATATTCACTGCACTTACACTCATGAATGAGTTTACGTGGCAGTAATTCCTAGCGAGGTGAATAAAAGATTGTCAAGCTTTGCTTACGCTGCTAATGGAAACAAGCTTTTAAATATTTGGCATTCATGTGGTATTCGCTACACAGAGGTAGACTTGAAGTACAAAAACCTGAATATTGCGTTCCATCTGATATTAGTTACAGTTTTGGCGCAGTGTGTCTCGTAAGGTAACCCTACTTAAGGCATTAGTACAGTAGTCCTGAGGGCCCTGGTGTTGTTTGAAGTCCCTTAACTCGAATAAAAAGAGACAACGGGAAACCATTCGAAATTCACATCATAAAGTCGAGCACAAAGCGTGACAATAATACGATATCATAAAATAACTCTTCACAAGAGACCAAAGAAGCTGTATTTTAAGAAGCTTTAATTTTGTCTATCGACAGAATTCTATAACCATTTATGTTCTTGGATTTGTAGACCTTCGCTCAGAGCAAAAGAAGTTCTACCTTGATCTTCTCTTGGCTTAGAGACATCTGAGCATGTATGTAAGATTAATTTACATGAGGACTTCTTATGTATCCCGTCTTATGTATGGCGTCAGTATTGAAACATATTTTGCAGTCGTGCCTTTAAAGTTACCGAGAGAAATAAAACTATTATTTTAAATATATCAAATGCTTGTTTTTACTTTATTAATCACCTTTTTGTTGGAAAAGAGGAAGTCATGTTATTCCGATGAAGCGAGGACTCGTCATCTTGTGAGAGAGGACAAGGAAGTCCTCTTGTAACAACCTATTTTCAATTAACATCTGTGCTTTGTTACATTAATTTTGCTGATTAATTTACAGTAAAAAGACGCGAGTAAGAACCGAGATTTTAAGAACCTGCCAGGCTAAAATGTGCCAGTAAGACCCCCTCTGTGCAAGAATCTGTTTAGCCTAAAATTTCAAACAGGTTCTGTTTTTCTGAATCATAGGTAAATATTCACTAAATTGAACAAATAGCGTTTTGCCATCCTTTTATGGAAACACAGGTACCTTCATATATTCATTGAAATTTTTAATTTAATGCCGATGCTCTGTACTTAAATAGAATCACAATACAGTGTTGCCAAAATCACATAATAATAATAATAAAAATAAGATATGACAAAGTGGACAGCTGCAGCATGGCAGAAACTAAAAAAAGATAATACATTTTTTTTGAGACTCTTCCAGAAAACTGGATGGGCTCATTACTGTTGATGGATCTGAGGATGACCTGGTCAGACCCCAAGGACTTGAAGACTATAAGTTTTAAGTTAAAGATTCCCTATTTTTCTCTATTTCAAATTATCTTTAACAATGGATCAGTTTGTGAACTGTAATTACAATGTAGCAGGGTCCACAGAAGGGTGTGGTTGGTGACATGAGACTTTTTACTTTGTGTTCACAGTGAATTATCACTATTATTAATCAGTGTGGAAATGATAGTGCATGTTGCATGCAAAAAAAAATCATAAGTTGTGTTAGAAACGTTTGGGATCTTGCACCGTTGACGGTCAGGAAGCATGTAATGTTATGCACAAAGGTAAGACTTCAACATGACCCTTTACGTGGACATGTCAGTCAGTATATACTACACAAGTGAATAGTGCTTTTCGCGCGCTCTGATTGGTTAACTCGGAGGTGACTAGCAAGTACCATTCACCTCCGAGCACCCGGCGCGAGAGATTTTAAAATTTCCGACCGCTTGTCCCACAAAATAACGTTTTGGTCCGCTAATTATTCAGCTTGTGTGGTATATACTAAAACAATTATTCACCTCAGTGTCGGTGAAAGTGATGGATATTTACCTCCACTTCGGTGAACAATTGTTAATTATTGCATAAACAAATACTTTTTATGCTAATTTTATGTAAGGAATAGGCTGAAAACCACTAGATTTGAAAACTTCTCTGAAATTATTTTCTTAAGAAAATAAGAACCCTTTAAAGAACCTTAGTAGCCGAAATGTTTGCTAGATACCCTCTATGTGAGAACCTGTTTAGCCTAACTTGGCAAAATGCAGGTTCTTACTCGCAGGCTTTTACTGTATGTCTTAAGTCTAACTGACTGGCCTTCGTTTTGGCATTCATTTAGCTGGGTTGGCCTTTCTGATTGTCGCGCAGTTTTAAGTTGGTTACCCAGCTGATTTGCGTGTGTTTTGTTAGGCTTTGTGGAAGGCGCGGTGGCCTAATGGTTAGTGCGCTCGTCTCCAGATCGAGCGGTCCGGGTTCCAGCCCTGGCCGGGGACATTGTGTTGTGTTCTTGGGCAAGACACTTTACTCTCCAGTGCCTCTCTTCACCCAGGTGAATAAATAGGTACGGGCAAACTTAATGCTGGGGGTAACACTGCGATGGACTAGCATCCCATCCAGGGGTGAGTAGAAATACTCCTAGTCGCTTCATGCAACAGAAACCAGGATAAGCTCTGGCCTGCTGGGCCACTTGGCTCGTATGCAGACTTTACCTTTACCTGTCTTGTTTCTGATTGTTTTTTGTCACGTCGAGTTTATCGAAATGACAAATCACTTTCAGGACTCATTAGAATGACATTATTGAAAGAACAACCCCTTCGAGATAAGCATAATTTCTAAAAGCTTAATACTGACAAATGAACGGAACTTTCTTTGTAACTGTGTATGACTAAAGAGTGAAAGTGACGTCAGAAAGGGATTGGATATGTAGAACTTTGTTAATGTTAACTTTTGGCCCAAATGCCTTTAAGAATATGACCAATTCTACGACTTCGTGTCCATAATGTTTTATTCGACAAACTGAGTATTTCAGGGTTAGAACATATACCCGGAGTTCATGAGTACTACCACGAATATTTCGAACTATTTACATCAATCATGTAACTGAAATGGATCTTTAGCCGGTCCTCTGTCGCGAGCGACTCGTTACTTAGGTATTGCTTTTACGAAGTTTCGAACAAATAATACAAATTAGATCCTTGAAATCACTTCAGACTAAGAAAGCTGGAAAAGCGTGCGAAAAAGTTCTGATTCCTGTGTGATTTTTCAGAAAACAGTTAAGTGCAGTGCTCTACGGAATTAATATACTGTCCTATAAATCCCACAAGATGGACTCAAATAATCAAAGAAACGTGGGAACGTTGGCTTAATTTCCGCAGCATTTCCACTGAGCCTTCAGGTACCAGACGTTCCCGATTTTGATGTGCACTCCCTTTGCGTTTCCTGAAATATAAAACAAGACGCAAAGATCAAGATGAGTGAACAAGCGATTCAATGTTGAGCAGTCGTGTTTATACCCCATTCTTAAAAATGACTTGTCAATATCTGGAAGAAATTGAATGAGCAAGCAAGGAATGGATAAGGGGCTGCTCGCATATCGCAGTTCGAGTCAAGAGGTGAAATTAAAGAGTGTTAATCCTTAGGGACATTTACCTCCCCATTTGGTTGTATCAGTTGTCTGCTTCGTCATGCTAGCTATTGGATCTCCGGTGTTCGAGTCATTTTCCTCGATCTTAACAAGGTTTTCCTGGATGTTGCTGTTCCTTGCTTTGGCTTTCTCCCAGACCCGTTTCTCGATGCCATACCAAGCACCTTGAATACCTCGCTTACGCATGTAAGCGCGGTTGTTGCACGCTATACCGTACAAGTCCTCTCCATCTTGGCCAATCACATAGCCGACTTGTTGATCCATAGCTGAAGGAGAAATCCAAACACTTCATTGCTAAATAAATCACTCAATTGCTCCAACGTATACGTTTCCAAGATACATGGCTTTTCACGATTTTTCCAACCTCATTTACAATGTCTTTGACTGGTGCAGTATTGATCTGATTTCATTTTTATTTTTTGTCTACAATTAGACTGATTTTACCAAACGCGTAAAATAGGTTCCTTCACAAGTAGGTACTAGTAGAAAAAAAAATTGACTTGTTTTCATTTGTTTAGCTAGCTTTGTCTATTTTGCACTTATTGTTAGATGATCTCTGTAACAGTTTGCCTTTTCTTAACACTGTTTTTCATGGAGTGAAAAGGTCCAAGTTTTCACCGTGATCAGTCGCCTTTATTATGACCATCTAGTTTTGATGAAAAGCCCTTTTAAGACTTTAGATTTGAATGTCTACCATGGACACCATGTCAAAAAAGGTTGGCCATGCTACAATGACTTCACACGAAATCCATCCTTTAATCGCAGTTATGTTGCCTACAGTGCCGTGCAATACGCTTTGTTATCATATGACTAGTACAGCCCTGCGCACTATTTCCTTGGAAGACCATACGAAAAATGTCCCGTATGAGGACCGAACGCATCAAAGTGATAGTCAGGGCCGGAAAAAACGCGTACGGTCTTACTAATGCACAACTAATTCAGGTGCCAACTTACTCCGAAAGCACAGATAGTAAGTCAACACTCCTCACAAATTGAAAAACAAAAATTTCCATGTGATAAATTGCTTATTGACTGACTGAGGTCGGGCCGGACGGGAAATATTTGACATTCGGTGAGAACGTGCGAACCTCGCTGCGCTCGGTCCTGACCTCAAATCAAATATTATCCCGTCCGGCCCTCCCAGTCAGTCAATAAGTACATAGCACGAGCCCTTCGTGGCGGGTATTCTCACGTATCACGTTTCAATTTCTATACCGTATCCCTGCGCTCTTCACCTAAAATGAGCGAATGCTCCAACACTCTTAATTAAACCAATGTTTATGGCTTTGGTTCGCAAGAACTGCAACATCTTACTTTGAACTATAACTTAAACGTGTAAATGAAATCTATGTGTTACCAGTCCACGCATGTGCCTTGTCATCCGTCGAGAAGCAGCTAGACTTCAACCTAGAGTAAAAAAAACATCAGAACTGATCAGTCAGTATTCTCCTTTTGATTTTGGTGGATTCTGAAAATCTAGTGATACATCAACAAATGTTGATCCTTCACGAGTTGCTGAATTTCTTTGCTTTTGTTACCCTTAGTCTGTGGTACGGAAAATTTAACTGATAATCAGACTAGATATAATCTCTTGCAATGTAACCGTGATATATTTACCTGTCGCTTGATTTTTGACACACGTAAACAATGTCTTGAGTTTTGTGCACCAGAAATCCTCGGCTATATATCTCTGGAAAGAAAACGTTTATAGAAAGTATAACACATTCAGGTTTAAAAATTTAATTTAATTTTCAATTTAATAAATAGATTCCATGTCGCCGTGCGTCCGTTCAGTAATTGATCACAGATGACATCAAACTGTGATAAGAACAAAAGTGGCACACGAGCCGTTAGGCGAGTGTGTCACTGATGCTCTAACCACATTTTAACATCTTCTGTGATCTATTACTGAACAATGGCACGGGACATGGAATCTGTTTTGCATAAAAAATTAAAGAAATACAAAAAAATGGTAATGACGGTGGTTATTTATACGTCTCTCCTCCAATCGATCACAAGTAAGAACCAATTAAAATGCGAGGATAATTTGACTTATAATGTAATGAGTGATCGATGGATTGATCAATCGGTTGGTTAACTGGTTGGTTGGTTGGTTGGTTGATTAGACGGTTGGTTGATTGGGACAATTAGAAAATAGCAGACGAGCTCTTCTGGCGGTTCTTTACTCTATTTGTATGTCTGGATGAATTTGAATATCAAGCTCAAGAATATGACATACCTGGAAGCTCTGAAGGCGTTCCCGCAGGAGCACCATCACCTTAAAAGAATAAAAAAAAAACGAATGTCAGTCTGTCTGTCTTGGTCACGTGATGGCAGGTCTTTATCATGTCATGGGTAAACAATTTCCACAAATCAGCCATTTCCACTTCTTAATGAGTTCCTGTTATTTGGTCATGTGCCGTTAACGAAACAAATCAGTGTTAAAATACATTTGAAACATATCTTTTTAAACAAGTCTTTAAAAGCACATTTCTTTAATTTTCTTTGAGACCTTTTAACTTATCTCTCCTTTTATCAGCTTTTTATTTTTTTTTTAAATTTTAAACTATTTTTCTCATTTTCTTTTTGTGAAGCGCCAAGGGAAATTAATGGATTGCCTCTATAAATTAGTATTAGTATATGTTAATGTTGTCACGAAATAACTTCCATTATAATGTTGGGTTGTTCCACTTTCTCGTATTACTGCTTAAATCGGAAAGACTAACTTAACCCGGCAAAGAAACGTTACCCAATGTTAATTTTAAATTAGGGATTAAGGTGGATTACATCTCTTCCGGAGCAGGGTAGGGGTTTCATTAAAGATAACTCTTCTTTTCATTCCCTCCGACTCCTATAACAGCCTATTAGTTCTATAGAAAGGTCCTGGAGCCCGTTCCCTCCCTTACCTGGCGACTTGAACTTAAGGGACACTGGTACGGGTGGAGCTCCATATATGGCTGACATACTTGCTGGACTGTAGGACAGCTGTATCGGGGACACGGCGTAATTTTCGCCTGGAGGCATAAGTCCATCAGGATCCAGGTTCCCTTCGACTGAGAATGAAAACTGGTCTAGGAAGTGCATTCCCTTGACAAACTGGAAATAAAAATCTCGACATTTAATAGAAACAGACATGACTCGTGTATATACGGAAGGTCGTCTCTATCTATGCTTTCTCTGACGGAAGGAAAACGCTCGATTTAACAATGCTATTCAGCCAACCGTTCGCTCTTCGTCCGTGTATTTGTTCGTTGGTTCATTTATTTTAAGCTTTACTCTCCGTCTACTCTCAGTCTTTCAATCTATTTACTGATCAACTCACGCTAAACTTGGGTCCTTGTTTAGTTTCCAAGTAATTCAATTCAGGATCTCTCTCCAGCGTAGTGTAATTCACATACGGTGGCATCATCCAAAACACGTTCACATTATCTGCGTATTGCTGCGATTGCTCGGCATGGGACACTGTTCCGTTGAAATGCACTCTCGAGCTGAAGAGATACATAACACAATAGCGTGAACCCTTTATAAACCGTACCCAACCTCATCAAAACTACAAATCAACCAGGCCTCCTTACATCGAAAAGACGAACAACTGAACGCTCTCGGTAAGGCGACAGCAAACGTGATACTAGTAACATTGAAGTTTATTTTACCTTCTCTCCAGAGTGGTAGCCTCACTGCATGAGAGCTTAGTGCCCGGAACAACACAACTCGCTACAACTTGCAAAATCGGTCTTCTGTCCACAGGAACATCTGCTATCAGTGCAAAGTCTCCGATCCACATCATGCGCTTTCCGCCGCGCACCCCCACCCCCACCCAGTGCTTTGAACCATTTGTCACGTTGGCGTGGTCGTTTACAATAATCTCGAATTCCAACATGATCTTGTTATCTGGGTGATCTACGTCGCCGACCGTACTTTCGACCGTGCCGAAGTCGATCTTGCCGCGATCGTGAAGCTTTGGGTCTCCGACGGTGGAACTGAGTTGTGCTGTCATTTGGCTAAGGGCAGCGTTATTTTTTATGTTTTTACCCACACCGACAACTTGCAATGAGACGAGAGACATGATTGAAGTTTCATTCACAGGAAGGATTACCTGCAATGTTAAAAATAAAGACCTCAGTATTTGTCCACAAATGCTAAAGTGCTTACGCTGGCAGGTCGAGTTTATCTTTTCGTGAAGTTGTTGCTTTGACCTTCAAGTATCATTGCATTATCGTCGAATTGGAGCGTATGACATATTATTTGCAACGTGTGTTTACAATCCAGGGTTTTTGCTAGTTGTGCCCGGAAGCGAAAGAAAAGTTTTCGATTGTTAAACAAGCTCTGGCATATATTCTGAACATGGTCACATCACTACATCACTGCTACATCGCCTACAGCGCTTGAACGTACGTATGGTACATGCACATTCTCCGCAAGCTTATAACTGGCTGATTTTAACTGATGCCAAATATGTCACACATATTAGTCTAATTTTTTTCTCTATTTTTCTCACTTTTCCTTGTTGATATTGTAATTTAATCAGTGTAAAATTGTATTTGTCAATAAAGCAAATAATAAGAATCTTAAATCTGAATACTCATCTATACTCAAAAGAAAGGTTTCCTAAAGCTGGGGATCTCGAGCTCTGAAAATTTAGTAACTGCTAACTTCCTATTATTTTTTATTGCTGTATTGATCTCCAAGCGTTTTCTTGCAAATGAAACCTAGCAACTTCTCTAACTACTTAAGCTGAATCAATCAGTTCTTCGAGATGAGATACAAAGTAAAAAGAGTATTCGTTCAAGCCACCATCCAATTTTTAATTTAGAGTAATAAAACAACAACGCAATGTAATAAATGCGATGGAACAGTGGCACAAAACAGTTTACATTGACGAGCCAGTGGCTCAAGCTCGTAATTAACTACAAAATATATTTTTTCATAAAAAAAAGCACCTCTACTGTCAGAGTGGAAACGATTCGTCTCATTAATATATTGAAGTAAAATTTGGCGCGGCCACCGATTCGTATCTGATTGGTTGATTCGTTGAGTCTGAGCGAGAAGCCTGGGACTCCAGCCACATAAGACGGCGAAGGCTTATGGGTTGTGTTGAGCTTTTCATCTTCTCTTAAGTTCTGATATTTGAGCTGCATGAAGATATCAAGAGGCTCCAGTGGAGAGATTCTGTCGCTGACAATCAGGACTAAATCCCCAGAGATCGTTTGGCCTAAAAGATAAAAAAGCAAAAAAATAATAGATGTTAATAAGATGGAATGTTCTGTCAACAAAAGGAGCCCAGACATATTTTTGTTATTGAATGCTGCAATTATGTGAAATAAAGAAAGTGCTAACAACATGAAGACACGTTTAAAAATTTTATTAGTATGATTTTTAAGGAAAGTTTAAGGATAATCTTTAGGTGCCGTTTGAATTTTACCGACTTCTTATTTCTTTTTAAAAGCCATTACTTACCTTGTGATAACGTTGGGACCAAGATTTCATCCGAATGAAAATCGTCTTTCTTTTTCAATGACTGGCTGGCGTTGTTTGGATCACTGTAGGTCGCCGTCAAAATTTTCAGAGTGTTGGAGTAGAAAGATACTCGTACATTTTTTGCGTCCTCATAAGATGTGTTTTCCATATGCTCGACAGTCCAGTTCACAAACAGCATATCTCCAATCAAGTATCGATTACTGACAGTGTCGTTAGTGGTTGTAAATTTGGCAGTTAACGATGGCTCACTCTGTTTGAGACAAATAAGAAGGAAAATACGGGTTATTATACAGGTTATAAACGTAAGTCATGGAATACAATTAATGCGCTCAGAAAACCATACAAATTGTATATGATAGTGAGTTGCTTAGTGGGGTAACCAGTTAAACAGGTTAGTAGAAGTGATTCTCGTTTTCCTTAACGCACACGAATGAAAGCAAAATACAGTTCAAAATGTTTGTGACGCAACACACTGAAATGTCTGTTGTTTTCTATATTTTTTTGAGAGTGACGCAGAGGTTCTCTTCTGGATATAATATTGAGAGTAGTAAATTTCTATACAGTTGAGTCACCTATGACTAAAAGCCAGCTCCACTCAGCCTTGTTAATTAATCAAGGAAAAATGCTTGAAAGTAAACTGATTCTGCTCATCACGGGAAAACTTCACTGATATCAGTTGAATTCTCTAAACTAACAATATACAAAACGTATGGAGACATGTAAGGAGAATTTGCAGTCTGACACAAAGACATAATACACACCTTGTATACGTACAGCGCCTCTTGGCCCACCCACAGCATTTGGTAGCCACTGCGCATGCCTGCGCCCACCCAGTGTTTTGAGTTATTAGCTAGCAGTGGATGATCTTTGATAGTGACGTTGTACTCTATCACAATCTTGTTTGGGGATGCGTCGCTGCCAGAAACCTTGGCAATGAAAACAAATTGAACAAAAACAAATAAGATGGAAGAGAGATAAATTCACCTGAATTTATTGGGAAGTGATGGAAGTCTTGCCTCGCTGGAACTCGCGAAATATCACAAAACGAGATTCTTCCATGACGAGAATTTACGTCAAGTTACCTCAGAAGGCAATGGGAGGCGCGGTAGCCTCGTGGTTAGTGCGCTCGTCTCCCGGCCGAATTGAGCGGTCCGGGTTCGAGCCCTGGCTGGGGACATTGTACTTGGGCAAGACACTTTACTTTTTCAGTGCCTCTCTTCACCCAGGTGTATAAATGGGTACCGGCGAACCTAACGCTGGGGGTAACCCTGCGATGGACTAGCATCCCATCTAGGGGGGAGTAGAGATACTCCTAGTCGCTTCATGCTACAGAAACCGGGATAAGCTCTGGCCTGATGGGCCACTTGGCTCGTATCCAGACTTTACCTTTCACCTCAGAAGGTGCCTCGTCAAATCACTCAACAACTTACTCACCCACTCACCCACCCAGCCATGCTCTGCCACTAAACTCTGGTAAGTGGTGAGATTTCTGCATCACTCCGTACCATACAGTTGTCATCATTATCTCATACGTGAACATTAAATCTAGACTCTAGACACGATTCTCTAAATATCCCGCATTGCGAAGCATGTGCCTTTGCAACAACTTCACCAACATTATCACTTACAGTTAAGTTTCCAAAGTCCAGAACAGCGCGGTCATTGAAGGGCACTTCATCGCTGGAGTCATATGAAGCGACAGCATTTGGTATCCCTCCTCCAGGATTCTTGACTTGTACATTGTGCAGTTCCATGAAGGAGAAATCATTGATATTGGTGCTTATCTCAACCAGCAGAGAAAAGTTGAGTTTTGGTAAATGGACAGTCATGGTATATCCAGTCGTATTGCCTACCCATAGGTCTGCAAGTCAATTTAAAGGCAGGGAATTAAATTTTTCAGCCCAGAAGTCTGCTGAACTGTATCAGGGAAAACCAAATCAAGAATTGCTATTCAATTTCTACCGCAAGTAAAGGTAATTTGATTCATCTATGTTATAAAAACACTCTGACCAAGTACATAGCCGTGCTTTAGATCAAGCTTAGATCTTCTGCGAATTCTCGTTAACGAATCTGATTATATTTCTTTAGGACATATCCCGCTCAATATTCTTTTTTTCATTTTATACCTCTCCCTAATTCTGAATAACTAAGTGTTGCAGACTCTATCAATCGGTCGAATTATTGTTCTTGAGACGAAATGTTATTTTTGCTTTTAAAGAAAAAGTGAAATGACCTACACCAGTCCCTACGATAATACGCAAGGACACATGAGTGATACTTACATGAGCACGAAGTTCTGGCCAGTGACACTGTTGGGAACACGGCATACAGGGTTGGCTGCGAGGGAACTGGGCCATAGTGGTAATTGTTATTACTGCCATCCTGACCAGTAACTAGTACAGCAAAGTAAAGATTCGACAAAGGCTGAATTGAGTCTTTGACTGTGGCCTCGAAAGTGATGGACACTACGTCTCCACTATTCAGCGATGTCACATCAAAAGAAATCGCGCTGGAGTTGTATTGCGCTGCACCATTGATACTCCCGGCTACAACGGACAGTGAGCTGTTTACAGGCTCGAGATACTGCGACCACAGAACAACTTTGAGGTTGTTCTTCAAATCGACAGCTCCTGCGGATTGGTTGTGTGTCAGGTTGAGTTGAAAAGACATCGAGTCACCGGTGTTGTAGTAAGTAACATTCTGAACTATTGGAGAGAAGTCGACTTTGAAGGATTTCGAGACTGTTGAAGGCTAAAAGATAATGAATCATTCATTAACAACTGAGAAAATAATTCATGCTTCTTTTCCAGACTATTTCACTGAAAAGTCAGTTTTATATTTGGTCTTGTAAATCGAGGAGAAAGCCTCTTGTCTCTCCTTAAATGAAATGGAGCAGCAGATTAGGGTTAAAAATGATGTGAGCAGTAAAGAAACTTACATTTGCGATAGAGCGCCTGACAATATGATGCATTTCGTCATTGTCATCATCACAGTCGTCTTGGAATTCATTCATGCAAGCTGCGTCTGAAAAACAAGCACTTCACGCTGAGGGCATTTACGCATGCGCAATTTAGATCACAATTCGCTCATGACAACATAGTTTTGCGGCACTTAGACATTTTGGCGGACTCCTCAAAAAATGTCCACCTACGGGTTAAATGCTCCGTGAAAATCAAAACAGACGCTAGATCGGCTCTTCGATGCTTATAATTTAGATCTCTGATGCATAAAAAATTTAATCATTGTTTTCACGTAGTATCACCATAGCAACTAAGGCACACACCTATAGCGGATCCTTATGTCACAAGAACTGTTAAAGATATTTCGCGTGCAAGAGCTCTTTGACATGTCGAGGACAGTCCTGTCGTTTCGTCGATTGCTTCTTTCTGTTTCTGTGAGAGAGGATCTACAGATATATTGCCATTATCTTATGACGTCAATCATGGTTCACAACAAGAACAAGAAAAAAGTTGAGGTTCATTTGATTGTTGCAACACTTAAAACTTGGAAACTTTCTTTTGAATTAAGTACCCTTCAGTTCGCCGTAGTTTTTATCTTTATTTTTCATTTTACATTTGTCGCCTTTGATATTGAGTTCATATTATTTCTTTGAGAGAAGAATTCCATACGAAATTCATGGCCGGTTAAAGTTTTCATGAAATCAGTATTTTCAGCATGTAAATGTGTGATTCCGGGTTCGAGTCTCTACTTCAAAACGTTTTCAAACCATGAGAAATTAGCAACTTGAGCCGTGCACAGCAGCTGAAAACCAAACTACAAACATAAAGGAATATCATTAACTTCGTATCAAGGTTCTAAAATTTGGCCAGACTTCAAAGAAATACGTCAGCCCTTACCTTTCTTCGTAAATTTTAGAACTGGTTTAAACGGACATGAAAGTTGGTTATCAGCAATACGGTTTGTGAGTTAAATTGTTGTAGATATTGGACTTCTTAGCCCGCAGTGTACAAGGAAAGTTGCGTTATTAGGTAAAACAAGAACTAATGAAATTGTGAATTTAAGTTTACTAGTCTTCCAACTTCCATTTGTTTTTCGGCTTAAGCCAACGGTTCTCTTTTGAAGTGCTCCAGTGTCATCTGGAGTTTTCAAAACCCAGCATCAGGAGTAGAAAACAAAAACGTCGTTTCCTTGATAAATTTCAGAAACGTTTGTTTTCAGCATGCCAAATTTACTTGCTTATATATTATTATGCGTTTGTTACTATACCAAATGCTTTTCGGTCTCCTAACCAATCTTAAGCTATCGGTTTCAAAACACTACAGAAGAAACTGACTACGTACAGTAACGGGATAGAAAATTCGATTGAGTTTAATAATCGCAAAGGTTTTCGCGAATTTGTGTAAACTTACAAAACCGAAAAAGGATGACTTCACATTATGTCGTCTACCTCACTGATGAACATCCAATATCTGACACAAGTCTTGCCGATCCACTGAAAGAATACCTTTGTTCAACTCCTGACTGGTTTTTCGTTCACGTTGCTAACAAAAAATGCGAAGTTTTTGAGTAAAGCGGTTTGCACCTTTGTGTGCATTAGGAATAGAGATAAATTTAGTTTCGCATGACCCATACGCAAAGCTCTTATTAAGCAGTCAAATTTCTTTTGTTCCTAGGTGTTGCAAGCAAGCTACTGTTTCTATATTATGGCTCCGTTATTTCCTTGAAAGGCCGAAACTTAATAAAGATTGTGCATTGATGGAAGATTCAGCATCGTATTAAGTTTCAAACCAATACAAAGTAAAACCAAACAAGCTCGTCGATATCTGCAAACTTCTGTTACACACTGGGACAATTTAGGTTCCTTAATAATACATGACAAGTACGAAAAACTGTACTGCGGCCGGCGCGCGGAAGCAGAACTGAACGGTTTGAAAGACCCCGAGAGATTTAAACATTAAAAGAAATGCTATCTATCATCGCTTAAAACGAGTCCGTGGCATTGAAACGTCGACCAGCTTTGAAACACAGCATAATATTAATTCATCCTGTGAAAAGTCAGAAAGCTAAACATCTTTCACGCATAAAACAAAACCATCTGTGGGAAGCATTAGTATAAATTCAAAAGGTGTTGTTCTTGTTTTTCCGCGACCTTACTGATAAACAGAAATGTTTAATGTAACATTTCTGGGGGCTCTATATCAGCATTGACCCAGTTAAAGATCAAAATTTGGATGACAGCTCCGTAGCATTGCAAACTGGAATGCTCCTTCGTGTACTAGCCAAAAATTATTACATCGCTATTTTTTCGCATTTTGCTTCGTTACGAGTCTTAATTTCCGAATTGCCATAATCAGAATCGGCGTGAAATCGTTTCGTGTTGTCGTAAAATCTCAATGAATTGTGGTCATGGATTAATCGAAAATTTTCGCTAATGTGCTTCGAGGATTAAGCGCAAATAAAGAAAAGGATTGCTATTTCTTTTAATACTTACGAGCCATGGATCTGCCGGCAACGAAGAAGGTTGCAACGCAACAAATAAGAAAATATACGCCGTACCGTGTGAATGTACAAGCGTTCATCATTTTAGACAAAAAATGGCGCGTTCAAACCATGAAGGAAATTTCTTTCTCCCAAAATGTCGCAGTTCTTCACCTGTCCTCTATATCGGACAAATCGTCACTTTTAAAGATGTCCAAGACTTGAGTTATAAGGTGGCTGTCTTTTGTCTCCTATTGGGCGACTCTGACACTTTGCAATAGCGAGAAATTTGAATTTCAAAGGCGAGTCAACAAAACGATATGCAAATCTCCCGTTGGCTCACGCTTGTATAAACAAGTTGGGAAACCCAGCGATCCTCGCCGAATTGTCAGGGCCAGGAGCTTTGGTTCGAAAATTACTTCGCAAAAAGAAAGTCTCGATTTTCCTAGCGTATTATTGATTGAAACTCAATGCATAGGAAAGGAACATACAGCTGTACAAGCAAGCTAGTACAATATGATATTTGGTTTTGTTAACTCCTATAGAAGGTAAATTACACAGTTAAAATAAATTGACGGAAGATCGGTAACTATGGAATCAAGATTGACTGGTTAATACGAAAAAGAGCCCCATGCCTGCTAAGGAACTTTCTAAACATATCTGATGGGCTACTGAGCTGCAAAAAAAAACGTTATTACTTGCAGCAAACCTTTGAATCAATTAATGCTTTAGTGCGTGACGTGTTTCGTTACGCTGATACGCGTTAAAGGAAAAATAAATTTTCGGAAGGCTGTGTTCTTGGCAAAGGTCTAGTAAATATAAAAAAAATTTCACCACTGAAATATAGCAGCTCAACGCATACTAGTGTTTGGCATTGAAGGCTAAAACATGCCTACAACTTCAATCTTACTTATTTCATGTCAAGTGTTCTCCTGTTAGTTTTTAAGGGGGAGCAAAAAAACTCATCAAACAATTCAATGAGAGCAACCTACTGCCATTTAAATTCACAATGTGATACCTGTCTTGTTTTGGCTTTTTAATCCCTTTGAAAAAACATTTTCCTTGAATCTACTGACACCGCTGCATAACGGATGTCACTTTTTGCACTCAAAGGAACTTTGCACTAGACTAGAAACATAGAGTCGGAGGAACCTGAAACAAACGTTTCAGTTGAGTACAAGTTAGCTTGTCCCCTGACAGAAGCAGGTGGCAAATATATTTAAATAGTAACCCAAAAGACAGTTTGTCGGAACCGAGTCAATTACGAAAAAAATTCCACTTTCCATCTCTGCCAACTTTCATGTTCTACCGGCGAATGCTTTGAAGTGCACAGTAAGCTGTTGCCGTACCCAAATTCGAAATTATCCTATCAAAAGCCTTGTTCATTCTCCTGAGTTTCTGCAATATCGTTACTGACCTGATTTTTGGTAGCTTGTGGCATTTAAAATGCCTCATCGTACTTTTCTGGTTTCTTTGGTCTCCCTGTGGTGGTTACAAAAGTATCCTCCTTGGCTATTTTCTCGCAAAAAAGCCGTCCATTTTAACTGCTTCAGCCTCAAGCCGCTGAGCGGGTACGCCATGTATTTTTGTTTTAAAAAACTGAGAGATTATCAAAAAGTCCATTAGATCACTCCGTTACCGATTTCGGTTCGGTCCAGAACAGGTGAAACAAAAGTTAACTGTCCATACGTTGCTACCGGGAGTAACTTTGATGACTTCATTTTAAATCATTCAGTTCAAGCTGTATCTCAAACCTAGAATCGATAAATAAAATATGGTAAGTGCCGGCAGAACAAAATCATGATAGCTATAGACCAACGTGATTAATTCTGAATTTATCTTAGAGAATATAGTATTATAAGTAGTAATGTTATTGTAAATATGTCGTGCTCTTAGGAATATTTTATATTTTAATTCTGAATTTATCTTAGCGAACATAGTAATTGTAAGTAGTAACGTTATTGTAAATAGTCGTGCGTTTTTGTCATGAGCCCTTGGCTCGGGAGATTGGGGAACCACTCCCTACGTTTACGACTCAAAATAAAGCTACCTTGCCTTACACATGATCTTAATGCACTGGGGCATGCATGTCTTTGTCTTGTTTGTTTTGTTTCTTCAATAGACTGACACTTTTCTTAAGACTGGAAAAACGGAGTTATTTTTCAACGTCCTCGTGCAACGGGAATATTGAAGTTTGAAACCTGTTTGAAGTTTGAGTCTAAACGATGTTCTTAGCAATACTGCACGATCGGAAAAACTGAAAATGGGCAAAGATCGTTGCCACCGACTGCACGGAAAGAATGCCAGTTGTTTGATCTTCACATCAGTCTCTTGCTAACGAATAGAGCAACTTTTGTGTTTCTTAACTCGTCGCAGAAACTGCCGACCAATAAATTAAAGAAATGTCTCTTCGAAATTGAGGCTATTTTGTTAAATTCGGCGTACGATTAAATTGCTCGAGCTCAACTGCTTACAAGGGATCAAGAGAGGTGTAGTGTAATCAGAGATTAACGCAAAGAGGCTTACTCCAAGGCTTATATTCAAGGGATTATTTTAAAACGCTGTACTGACACTCAATTTATGTCCTTTTCTTCTACAATGGGATCGCAGTATTGTTTATAATTCATTTAATCTAGGAAAAAATCCGGGGAAAAATTACTTAATACTATGTTTTCTTGAGTTTCACAAATTTACCCGTGATACATTGCCGACCAGCCACACACCAGATTGAGGCCAGTTTTCGGCACGCAATGCATTGTAGGTTGGACTGTGTTTCCCTAGCAACACTGCAAAGCAAGAGAACTGATTACAAAAGGAGGCCATCAACAGAGTTTGCTTTAGATACAGCCCGATATCAACTAAATGTGGTAGAGACCTTTAAGAAGACAAGAGAAAAATGTATAAGCTCGATCTTCCTGTGGATATGAAGGAAAGCGCCGCCATAGAAAGGCGGCGAAATCGGGAGTTGCAGCGGCAAAGTCGAATATTCAACGCCCGAGTACGAACCATCGGGGTAAGATTTAAGCTTACATAAAAGAAACTATTCTAGCTAGTTTGTAGTCTATGGGCGAAAATCTGCTCTTAACCCTCCATTTCTGTTGCTATACATGTATTTGTGTTAACTGGACATATTCCATCTCTAAGGGCGTCTCGAATTTAATAGTTGGAAATGAGGAAGAATTGGAATCGAACCACTTGTAGAGCTGTTGTTGATACCTAGTGCAGGTTACTGCGCCACCTACCGCCTTAAGAACTGTCTGTAGCTCGTCGATTTTTTTTCAAGATTTCTGTACGGTTGTATTTCCTTTAGATTGACCTAAATGCACTCAGTGAGCAAGTGAGTGACCGTACAAGACGCGAAGTTGAAGAGCAAAGACGACACAATGCTTTTGGTAAGTGTTGGAGTAGTGTCGATTAGTTGGTGAATAAAGGCACCGTTTTTTGGTATTTGAAAATTTTTTGCTCTCGGTTTGGAAAAAATTACACTGCTGGTCATGCCACCTTGAAAATGACAGTTATAACTTGTATAGAAAAGAAATCTTAGCTACAGTACCGTGGAGTAAACAATCGGGTGTAACAGTAGTCGGGCGCCCCTGCCTAGTTGTTTATTTCAAACCCCAAAAAGGCCTCGAATCTCCTCGTCGCTAATATCTCTATACGATATATTTTCACAGGCCCTTTTGCTCTACATACTAAAAGGTAGTTTTCCGACCTTTCTTTACTTCAACTCATGAAAATCCTACCCCTTTATAACAGTATATTAATTCGGTGGGGCATTTTGTGGAAGTACAAGGGTTGATTAGCTATGTAGGTTTACTAGCAAAAAAGTGACTGTTCTGATCCTTGATATGTACATTTCATTATTTGTGACTTTGGTGTAAATGTATGGACTGGTATGATTCCCACTCTATTCATACAGTATAAACCAGTCACTTTATATGCATAGTGATACTACATCAAAACTTTAGGTCTTAGAAAGCTGAAGAGTTCCAAACTGTTCTGTTATTAAGTCCACTAACAAGCACTTGCCTGTTACAGCTGCTGACATGACAAGAAATGACAAGATCGCTGCTTTACTTCAAAAGCGCCAAGAGCATGACATTCGTGAGCTGAACAAGGCTGTGAATGAGTTCCGCCATTCACATCAACAGCCAGATGGTCGACGAGAGTTTGACCTGAATGATCCTGATAGTTTGAAGAAAGACAAGCCAGCCAGGGTCTCAGATGATGATCCACGATGTGGTGTAGCATCACTTCAGAAATTTGTTGGTGAAGATTTGAATGGCAAGGCACGTCAAAAGTTACAACAAGAACAGGCCCGGTAAGTGCTTGTTTAACTTTGAGCCATGTGCCTTTGACATCTTGAAAGGGTTCCTCAGTCTGTAAACCTTGTCACTTTCATGAGCAAGGTATAAGTTGAAAGAGAATTCCAGTTTTCATATTGGTAACAAATGCCATTCAATTGGGGGAGTAGAAATAATCCATTTGATTCAAAAGAATAATACTGGAGATAAATCCTGGACTGCTACTGCCATCAGTTTAAAAGCACTCATACATTATATTATAACAATATCTTCCATTTGCAACATGCACAGTTTTGAAAATTGGGGAATGTCAGTCAGATATTCCCATATTCAGTTGTGCAAGGCATTTAGACCAATTGTGTGCAAACAAAAATATTTGATTGATTATGAACTCAGATATTGAGATCAGGAATAAGAGGTTATTTATTTACCTGTGTATAATATATTTTTACAGGGAATGGATTAAACAGCAGACAAATGAAAAGGACCAAGCCCTTGCAAATCAGAAGTATGCAGATCACTTGTATGATTTGAAAGCTAGGGAAATGGACCAAAGGGCCTGTGAACTTGCAAGTGCAGAAGCAGATTGTCGCCGTGCAATAAACATGGCAACTAAAGACGTGAATTTAGCTTTGAAGAGAGAGAGACAAGCCAAGGAAGATGCAGAAAAGCAACAGGAACAAGATGACAACTTTACTGAAATTTCTAATTCTGTGTTTGGCGACATGCTTACAGAAAACCCTGATGTGGCCCAGAGTGCCTTTGGACCACACAGAGTTATTACTGATCGGTGGAAGGGCATGAGCCCAGCTCAACTTGCTGAAATAAGGCGCATTCAAAAGGCACAGATGGACGATAAGGAGGTTAGGACAATTTATGTGCAACCTATCTAATAAATTGGTTACATCGGTCAGTAGGAGAGTTAGTAAAACTTCTGGTTAATTTGGGCATGATTATACATATATATCATACTGATCAAACCTGCTATGTTTCCTTTATAGAGGCTGAAACAGCAAGAAGAAGAGCAGGAAAAAGAATACAACAGACTGAGGCTGACACAAGCCAAGGCAGCAATACTGGCTGAGCGTAGCACTGAAAGAAAGAAAAAGGAGATTGACAGAGACCAGGCTGATGAGAACAGAAGACTGTCAGCTGAACAGAGGGCAAAGTGAGTTTTGTAAAAACAATTGTGCAAATTTGATCTCAGAAGCATGCAGGATGCATGAGTTTAAGAGTTGGCGGATTTGACTCCAACAACTAAAAGTCACCTCATTTATAACATTTTTCACAATTTTTTTCAGAGATCAAGGAATTCCTTGACAATAAATGTTGTGCCAATTAGTTACTTTGGGCTAATCCAAATTATTGTTTTGTTTACAGGCTTGAATACTTGGACCAAGAGGTCTACACTAATGCTCCTACAGCAGCGTACTTTATGCAGTTCAACACAAACAGTAGATGAGACATTCTTGTCAGTTTAATACATTGTAGTTACGATGTCCACTGCAAAACCTTTCGTTGACTTTTTGTGTATTTTAAAAGATCATAAATTGCATCTGGGAGCGTCTTGCTAAGGTTTGAGAAACTCAAATGATGTGAACAAAGCTTCAATCTGCAAGGTGTCTGCCATTTTAAAGAATTTTATTTAGTCTTCAGAATTTTATTTACACTGAATGTATATCTTTATGTACATGGCAATAAATTTAAGAAAATTTGTGACTTCAGAGTCAGTTTTAAATGTACGTGTTTAACCAACTCTGATGTAAACCTTGGGGGAACTCCCATACAAAAGTGATGATGAAATTGATGGAAATTTTAAAAAGAACCCCAAAAAGGTAGTAGAATATCATTTCATGGGCATAGCTTGACACATTTAAGCCCACAAGGCAGACCATAACAGTTTTCTTTACCTTTCCAATAATAATATGTCAAAGTTCTAAGAGTAATAAAATAATTACATTTTTTTTAACATTAACATATGGCCTAACCTATTTGATAAGTGAAACATCATAATAACTAGTAAGTGAAGAACTTACTATCACTAGCAATATTGCTCTGCACATTAAAATTTTGCCTGGAGAACTACTCCTTGACTGGACAAGACATTAATATTTCTGAAATAATAAAACAAAATTTTAAATCACTTTTGTCAAAGAAAATAAAAAAACAGTATTAATTTCATAATATTTTCAGTAATTACTACTAAGATGTTGTTATCCACTTCATGTGAAAATTTAGAAGCCCTAGAGCTGAACTTCATGGGAACTATCACTTGCAATAAAAGCATGTTAAGGTCATTCCACTGAAATAGAACCTGCACTGAGATTTTTGTGAAACTTTGCCTACTGATTGTTTATATTATAGGAACTTATATTTTGAAATAAAAATGAGGGGTCCCCATGTTCGTTAAGCAGCAACAGCACCTTGTTAATAACCAATAAATCCTTATAATAGCACCATGATTGTAGTCACGATTACTTGCTAAATTCACGTTTCTGACAATTGCTTTTTGTTCTACACTGAGGATTAGTCCATGTTTATTTTACACAGGGAAATTTATTACTCAGTTCAAAACAACAGAAGAAAATGATAGGTCACCATACTCATTTGCGAAAAAATAACAATTTACCTCTATGGCGAGGTCCAGCTGTAAAGAAAAAGCTGCCATTTTTCAATGCGCGCATGCTAATCACGCGTGAAATTATGCTAGTAGGGATGCGTAATGCAATACTGGGGAAAGACCTTAAAATTTTGACATAATATTATATGGGGTAGTATTGAAATTAAATCAAAAAATAATAATAATTGCATTTTTCCCCCCTGAAAAGCTACTCATAGAAAACATTTTCCATGCTCCTATTGAGTTATAGAAACACTTGTGGAAATTTGGGAGAACAAGAAATGCTAGTAGAAACACAAGCCCATGGGCAAGTGTTTCCACAAGTTTTTCAAATTTTTTCAAACTTTCCTGAGTGTTCCTATAACTCAATGGAAACATGGACAACATGTTTTCTATCATTTTTAGAAAACAGCCCAAAACGTGACTACGACAACTTTTCTGTTCTCGTATGGAGTTATAGAAACACACTTTTAAACCAATCAGTGTGCACATTTTTTTTTTTGAGCTATTTTCTAAAGCCCATAAAATGAGTCACACTGAAAAAACAACATCTTGTCGTCTTTCTTAGATGTAGGTTTGATACAGTAATATTGATTCAGTTTGATCATCATGCTTTACATGTGACATGGAACCTTGCAGATATCTTCTCATCAGTGTATTCAAAGATCCTTTTCTGCCATCACAAATGATGCTGAAAAGTGTTGTATGTTGTTTGGTTGTCACTCTTGCCTTTGTTTCCTCTAGGTCCTAAAAATTAATTAAGAATAACAGTAATTTACTCTGTCTTTATAAACACCATGGTTACCAACAAATGAAAATGTCAATGCAGCCAAACAAGGAGAGGCCGAGAGCTTTCAAAATTCAGGAGTTTCATTATGGGCCAGGCAACTGAGCGAATCGACTGGCTGTGAGGATGATTTTGCCGACATGGTTTAACCATCTAGAGGAAAGTTTTTGTTATAAAGTTCAGTTTAAAAGTTTTGCCCACCTGTGAAAGCCAGTTGCCCTCCTGTAAACATTAATGAAACACCTGAAATTACAGAAACTGCAATATGTGATTTTTTTAAAAAAGCTTACCAGATTCTGAATAATTGCAGCTGACGAGTCCCTGTTCTTGCAAGTTAAGGATGGAGTCTGCAATGATCCTAGCTGTTCTTCTCTACCACATTGGAAAAAGTATTTCTCATTAGTAAGCTGGGAACCATGGTCTAACTTGTTCATTAGAGCTGAGATACTGATTTCAAGTTCTTGTCAAACCAACTTCCTGTACTATTCATAAATCATCGAATTTAACAAGCATGTTTGAACATCATGAACTTGAACACACCAGAAGGCACAGAACTGAAGTAGAATTCTCAAATCAAAAGAGCTAATTTATCTAAACGTTTTAAAACTGTTGTTTAGTTAGGAATATTATTTTATAGAAAAAAAAAGAAGAAATATTTATAGAACTTTGTTTGATGACCAAATTTCAATTACATGTTACAGCTGTTATTCTACCTGGTATCCTCCAGAAGTTAACATGAAGATTGGAATTCCTCTCTGTCGAGCCTCTTGAAATACAATCTGATCTCTTTCAATAATTCCCTTGGTGAAAAACATTTATTTTAATCAACATTTTATTTATCTTTTTGTCTGTTAGTGATCAGCACTAAATTTTTCCTTAAAATAAAAATGGTAGACAGAGGTTTAGAATATCATCTTAAAATTTGTGTAATAATAATTAACAAATCATATAAAACTAAAAGGCCCCTGAAGACACTAAAACCAAAAACAGGCTACAGATTAAGTCTGAACAAGAGGGGTAGGGGTGGGATTATGCTATAATTTTAGGAATATTTACAGACATTTCATATCGGGATCTCTAATGAAACTAATAATTCTACAATTACATTGTACGCGAAAAATACCAGCTGAAATGAGCTTCAAGGTCGCAGATTTAAAATTACAAATTATTAATTAAATGAAGCTTACCTGAGGTGTGATTGCCAAATTACCCAGAGGGTCCCCTATAAGAATATCGGTCCCTTAAAGAGAAAAATAATTTCAATATACAGAATTCCAAATAAGTAATTGTTTTATACAAACAATGATTTTAATAATAATGCTTTTGATGTCAAAATCCAAAATGATGAGAGTAGACTGTATAAATTTGCAGGCTGGCAGATTAAAGATTTTGCAAAAGTGGCAGACAATTTGTTCTACTAACATTAGGTACATTATTAAAGTTGCAATTTCACTTTTAATGTTTCTATTTCTCTTTCAAACTATTTCTGTCAATCATGAAAGCCATACAACAGGGAAGTGCGGTAACTTACCAGCATTATATGCAATAATATCAGGTTTAAAGTCATTCAATGCTTCTGGAATGTGTCTAAAAAACAAAGAAGCAAGAGATTTTTTTTACATTCCTTAATGCTTCAGTTTGATGTTAGCTCATACAATGTTTTTATCTGACCTCCGTAAAAGTACATAAGGTTGGCATAAAACATGATAAACAATAATTCAATAACAAATCAACTTAATGACCAAATGTATTTCTGATAGGAATATAATTAAAACAGTAAAAGTATTGAAGCATATCAAATGCTGATTGTTCTGATACCTGATAATAACTGAAATCCGCATGTACTACTCACTTTCTTAATAGTGGAAGGTATGTTTCATCATCTGTGTGATGCCTTAACTCTATATTTTTCTTTATTGCACCTGGAGAAAAACATTAAATAAATAAATAAATAAATAAATAAATAAATAAATAAATAAATAAATAAATAAATAAATAAATAAATAAATAAATAAATAAATAAATAATTCAAGTTGTTAAAAAGACATTGGACCAAGTCAAACATGTCATCATTCTGCACTGGTTAGGCATTGTGAAACTTCCATCTGTCATCTGAGAAATCCAATGTCAGATTTTTTGCTTGCTTTTAAGCTGAAATTTTTATAATATTGCTGCTGGATTCTAGGAAAAACAGGCCACTGGATGTGTAATTGGGATCATTGGTTATGACATCTATAAATTTTAATTCCTACTTTCTGCAAGCATTGTTTCCAACAAACGCTATCTACATGTATTTAAGCTTTATCAAACCAGCAGCAAAGACTGAAATACGTTTTTGAAAATATTCACCAGATCTTGTTGACAGTTACCTTAGGCAGTGAAACAGTCAACATGGATGGAAATGAAATTCACAGAACAAACAGTAGACCTACTTTTGACTTTGGTATCTCCAGGGTAGATAAAGGCATTATACACATCTATTATGTAAACTTGTTCATCTCCATCAAAGTCTGCTTCATGACCATTTCCCTAACATGATATCGACATACAGGTTAAAATTATGTTACCCATAAATAACATGAATCTGGTCTAGTTTCAACCTTCCACTAAATTAATCCAGTCATTTGGTTAATGCTTTTTAAAGGCAGCTGGCTGGTTGGGTAGAACTAAAGTTTTGTTGAGGTTTTTGCACATATTCTTCAGCCTAAAGGAGGTGTTGAGGGGAAATATCTTCATCTACAGGTTGCTTCTGAAATATATACTATATGAACTGTTTACCTGATGGGCATCAAGATCAATAATCATAGCTCTTGTCACACTTTCCACATGCTTGAAAAGGAACTAAAGGAAAACCAAGTTGAGCATATGAAATAAGTATCAAACAAGTACACAGAGTGAACACAGTATGTAGCAGGACCCCCACCCTCCCCCCACCCCCTTCCTTACCATGCCTTGATACCTAAATAGCAAACTCAGAGAGAACTGCAAGGCTAACTTGTTGTGCAAATTCCAATTGTCACATTCCTTCCTGCATCTCGTCTTCCCATATATGAGTGTAATTGAAGCATACCGAGAAAAGTGATAAAAGTTACCAAGAATGTCACAGTGCTAAAAGTACCTTGATTGCCAATGTGATGTCTGCATAGGCGCAGAAGCCTCCTCCTCTTGACCCAGAACAGTGATGGAAGCCACCACCTAATAATGGAATTATTTTCTTATTCCAATATTATTCAAAAGTGTAACTAATATTGTCTACTTTTAAAACCTTGATCTTATCCAGATACTGAAAACAGAATCATATTCTGCATCTTTGGAAATCTCTGGAATATCTGTGGAAATCTTTGGACGTCTTTGGATAATTGCCCGACATGGTCAAGTCTTTGATAATCCTAGCAAATTTGGTACAGTGTATAAAAATCTCATGCCTGTCACTTAGAAAAGTTGGCAGACATAGATTGGACCTTTAATAATCTCTGTTGAAAATGAAGAAAACCTTTTTACTAAATTCTTACCAATATTTATTGCCCAGCCCCTTTCAACTGCGAGTTTAGCAGCCTAAAATAAAACAAAATGATATTGTCAACAGCCTGCGATTGTGTACATTATGACTATGCAGCAGCCCTTCCTGTCTTTTTTGTGTAATGGATAAACTCTGGATTGACAATGAAAACCTAAGATATAAATTAAACAGAAGCACTTTTTCCTTTTTTTCTGTACATTTGTCACTGCTATACTCATGTAACTGGGTCCTCTTATTACAGCATTACAGATCACTTTCTGACTAATAATATAATTCTCCGTTAGATATTGTAAATGTTTATTTCAGGAGTGTTTATCTATAGATTCTCTGGAAAACAAAGGTTCTTGATTCAGTTTTTAATGTTTCCACGGAGTAGTGACTAAGATAAGAGTTTATACAATACCCAATCACAGTGACTCACAAATTACTTAATTGTCATTTACAATTCAAGATGAATTTTGTAATATGTACTTTACCAGTATTGATCCCCCAGTCTGAATTCTCATAGGCTTGAGGACCTTGCGCTGCACAATAAAGTTGGGAAGAAGGGCCAAAGGGGGCACCTCACATATCATAGCAACACGAGCACTCCACTAGAAAGAAAATGTTTCATCTGACCTTGTTAATAAAACTTAACACAACAAGGCATTTTTGAGTGCAAATAATGGGTCAACAGGTACATGTACACTCTGCATTGTGAACCAGGTGATTGAATTGTCTAATTTTCTGTTAACCAAAGGATTTTATATGCATAAATCAAGCATAAATTAAGAGATGATAAAGTAGGATGACTTGGTCACACTGTCTAAAGAGGTGTACATTGCAGAGCATAAATTAATTCTCATTTCTAATTTTTCACAACATAGTACACATATTACAAGTGCAAAACCTACCCTAAGGCTGTCCAAGTAGCTTTGAGTGTGTACAACCAACAGATCTTCAGCAGTAGTTTCTCTAGGTACTACAACAGTTGTCTGATCCAACATCTTTGCATCTGATACAACACAAGTTGTGATGCTTATAGTCAGATAAGAGAAACAAGGAATAAAAATCTCCTAATTTACTTCTAAGAGTGAATTGGGCCATTAAATTGAATTTCTTCCATAAAGCACCTAAAACAAGTCCACATTCAATGGAGTCCCTGGATACTGGATGCTGCCAATTTACATTCCCTGCAGTAATTGTCATAAGCTGTATCCCTGGCAGTACATTTTTGATAAGTGGGAGATCCTTAGGTACTGGAGGTTGGTGGTGGAAGGAAGAAAACTGAAGGGCAAGCAGGGCTGCCAAGGGCCATAACCCATAACACCTGTTATGGCTGAGTATGCTCGATGTTATGGGTGAAATTGCCTGTTATTGACAGAATTCACCCACAAAGCAACAAGTTTCCTATGGGTGCGGAGAGCAAGGCTACAGGTGACTCAAAACTTAATGAGAGCCCTGGCAAGGTGAGGATGGACTTTACTACTCTACTCTAGAAGAAGGGCCTGAGAAGATGACGCTTTGTAGTTACAATAAGTGGGTCACTACTACTGACATAGCAAGAAGAAATGCCCTCTAACATGCATATATGTTGTATCATTTTCTTTTTTATTGCATATCATGGAGTACATAGTATGGTAATCAACTAAATGTAGGTCCACTACCAAGGGAGTTTTTGCCAGAAGTATGGAACATGTTCTGGATATACCTTTAAGATATTGAAAAACTTTTCCCCATTTTCCTGAATCAAATGGATGGAGCCTCTCCAGACCCAAGAAACCAATATTATAATCTGAAGAATACACAACAGGCCACTGATTGGCTTTCACTTCGACATACAAATGGCATTCCTGGGCACTGTGGAGAAAATCAAATCAGAAGTACTATTAAAGAAGATATGGAAAAACATTTAAAAAGAAAAATAAACGCTCTAACATGACATTTTGGCATCATCTTGTGGCCATTACCAAATGCAGATACACATAGGTCATACTATAGTAGTATTAATATTGGAATTTTTTTCGTTGAGACAACCTGTTCAATAGCTGTTATTGCAGTTATTGACAAACAAACAGGGCAAAGAGGTCATTTCTGCCTTTTGTTACGTGGCTGTGTCTCACAAAGACTGGGAACTACCAAATTCATGAATTTGAATGGCTGAAATCGATTTTGATCGCAGTCTAGATTTTCCCATCTGGACCAGCATTCAGACCAGTTACATTTTACCGTGAAGAAGTTGCAATACAAAAAATATTAATGATTTTTTTCTAAAAATATTTATTTATGGTACAAAAGTGCCAAAAAGCCTGATGAGAAAAAAAATGTAAAGAAGAAAAGCAAACTTTGGGAGATTTAAGCTCAGCTCATTGCCATTCGCAAGCAAAATGTCAGCTAGTACAAACCAGTTACATTACACGAATTAAATTTTTCTTGTTTGCCATATAATAAACATCTTATTAACCGAGCTCAGTCGGTTTGCATGGGAGAATCTTGACCTTGGTCTTGGTCAAGATTCTCCCATACAGACCTCCTGCTTGGTTAATAAGAGCTAAGTATTTACTCTTTCACCTCGTTTGTATGCCTTTTTAAGCAAAAAATATTTGACTGCCAGAAACAACTGCAATAAAACTTGTTTATTCCTTTTTGACAAATATGTACACGTTATGCAAATCTCATTAAAATTATTGTGTTGATCACACTTGTGGCTTTGGAATGAGAGGATTGGAGGATGCGACGATTCTTAAAAGGGGGGGAAGAAACTGATTCATTGCAACAAAGCAAGCATGTTCTGGCAGTGACTTGGATTAAACCTCTCATTTTTCAAACACCATATAAACGACCCGAGAATTGCCACATAACAAAAACGACCTAAATAGGATCCTTAAACCTAATGTTTTAAGAGTTTGATTGTAGTTTTAACAAAAATAAAGGTAAACCTTAAGTCATATTAACATTTTTCATGTTTACAGCTTGAAAACAGCTGTCATTTAGAACAGAGATAAAATAGAAAGCTCGTCCATTTAAACTCAAGTGATATCCTGGCCAAAACGTTTTCTTTAGCAAACTTGATTGAGGAAAACTTGAGAAAGATTTAAAATTAAGGTTATCATCACGTATAAATGAATATCGACAGACCATGCATATATTGAGCATCTAAATGTGAAATGATCTCATTCATCAGATCATAACATTAATATTTGAGGCCTTCTCGTTCTGTACTCACCCATTTTGTTCTTCTTTGGTAAGTTTCTTTAGAACTGACATGTCACGCCTAATTCGTCGATGAAAGGAAAGCCAGTGCGTTATGTCAAGAGAAACAGCATGTCGAGAAGCTAAAGCAACCTGCCAACGCCTCCGTACCAAACGATACGAGTCATGCAGACTAGCCCGCCATTTTGTTTTCACATCCAGGACTTCTCGGCTTAAGATTCCGAGTGTTAGAAAATATTGGGTAGGGATGGAGACCAACAGACACGGGTACGGGTGCGATTATGGCTCCTGGCGGTACTTGCTAAACTTGGAAAACGAAAGATTTTAGGATAAAACCTAGCGATAAAAACGACGTTTCGATCCCTCTAAGAACAAATAATTGCATATATGAAGAATTTGAAAAGCGATAAAACATGTAACTATGCACTAGGCTTTACAAAACGTTGGTGATAAAAACTCTAAAATACTAAAAGCCAGAGAAGAAAGGACTGTGCTAAAGACCCAAATGATATAATATATATAAAGTTTTGTCTCAGGCTTTAGGTCTTTTATAATAAGCACGCCCCAACTAACTGCCTCTTAGTCTCCGAGGATGAATTTGATCTGGCTGTAATCCTAAGTTCTTATAAAAGTCCTAAGGCAAACTTAGGACAGGCAGTATGACTCCATCCGCGCAGTCATTTTTATAGCACAGTCCGAGTTATATTTATTGTATCATTTTTTGTTTAACATAGTCCTATTGTCTTACCTAGCTTTACGTATTTTAACGTTTTTATCACTTATATTTTGTAACGCTTAGTGCGTAGTTACATATTTTATCGCTTTTCAAATTGTCTTAATTTTACTCATATATGCAAAAATTTAGTCACTTTTTAACTTGAAAATGATCTCAGCGAGACCGAAACGTCGTTTTTTATCGCTAGTTTTTATCCAAAATGTGTTTCGAAGGAACTGCTTAAATAGAAAGATACATTAAAAAAGAAACAATTAAATTTCTAAGTAAAACAAATCGAGAGAGTAAAAATCACTTGAACTTTGACTACAAGGCTGTACTCTGTAAGAAGTCCTCCAAGTTGTGCGACAGATTGAGTGGCGGAAGCTTACTGTGACGAGTGCGGACTGTCTTTGAATCACGAAACGCCTAGTGTTAATGTCACGCAACGCCAACACGGAGTGAAAAGGAATGCTCTGCCTTGCGTCTCAACCTTCCATGTTTTTCTTACACAGTCGGAAGCGAAAGAAATGCTAAGAGAAGAACTGAAGAAAATATGCCGCAGACGGCGGAAAACCTTCGATTGTAAATTTGAATGGAATAGAGTTTAGGTGGGAAGAAACACACACTTTTTCTACTGACGTGGTTTTCTTTATTAATTCAAAGGTGCTTTCACACAGGAGATAATAAGTAGCAAAAAACAGAACTAAACTAAATACACTGGTACCACAGGGACTTCATATGCCCCAGTCAGATGCGTTATTGTTCTAACTAAATAGTAACTTTTCCTTTCTTTTTGGTATTTGTAGGTGCGCGTGGGACTGGTAGCCGCATACGGCACTTTATGTAAAGTCTACCGGAAACGGTAGCGCACATACGGGACTTCGACATCCTCATCCTCTTTATCATTGCAACAAAGCTCGAGGACCAGGGCTTTGACGTAAGGTTTAATTTTTTTCTTAGAAACCTTTTCCACAGCCAAAGAAACCCTGTTGAGGGGAAACGAGTGAAGAGAGAAAAGAAAAAAACAAGTTAGAAACCGCCTAAACTTAACAATCAAGGCAAAATCAACCGTTTCACGGGGGTGATAAAAACTAGAATTGATCGAGTGTATATGAACCGACAAAGGGACTGGATTTGAATCCAGTTTAAGTCTGAAATTTTTCTGACGGGGGTAGGGGGTGGGGAGAGTGACTGTGCAGTTGCTCTTTATTAGAGGCAAAAAAAAAACAAACAAACAAACAAAAAAAAAACACACACAGACACAAAATATGTTCTCTAGTAAAAACCCGCGTGTAAAGAACCTACATATTTTGAAGTTTGGCAAAATAGGTTCTTGTATTTTGGGGTAGTTATTGGCAATTTAGACTAGGCAAGTTCTTAGTTAAGTTTTCAATTTCTGTGAAGGAGATAAAGTTGTTCATAGCCAAATAATAAATAAACTTGGGTTTGATCCTGAAATATACAGTATTTGCTCACAACGATATTATGTACATGTATTTTCTTGCAAAATAAATTTACAAATCTCACTCACATTCCTTGATTAAAATGTTTATCAGAATTTAACTGTAACCCACATATAAGAACCTGCTTGATCTTGCTTGGTTCAACATGTTCTTATATTTTTGGGTATTGAAATGCCAAATATCTGCCAGCAGTTTCTTAAACCACTAGGTTCTTACATCCAGGTTTTACTGTATTTACTATCAAGTTACTTACAGGGCACACCTTCGAGCAAAAGATAAAAAATCCAGCGATTGAAAATAACAATATCAGTGAGATTTTCTTTTTCTCGCGCAGTAAATTGGTTAGCGTGCTTAATGTATATCGGTGAAGAGTGAATGGAGGAACAAGACAACAAACGTCACATACTGTGTGGCAAGTCTTTCCTTCATCTTCGCAGGAGGCATGAAGAATGAGTACAACATACAAACTCCTTGGGAAAGCATAGTTACTTTAAGCTCGTGCTCATTCTAGACAAAGAAAAGAAAAAAAAATATTTGTCCTGATACCAGGAGACATAATCGGGGACGGAGACCGTAAGCGCGCGCCATTTCTAGTATTGGGGTTGTCCCGATGATATGGGACAATAATTCTATTTTTAGAACAAATTGCGCCATCGCCTGCGGCACACGCGCGTACATGCTGCGAGGATTTTTGCGGATGTCGCGCGAGGGAAGTGGCGTCCGAAATTCCGAAATTTTTCATGTTTTTGGCCCACAACTCAACGCGTTTACGTCTGTTGGAATTTTTCTCCACTATTTTCGTCGTAAGCTGCTCCAGTTTGAGTGAAGTAAGACAGTGTCGAATTTAGGTATGTTCCGCTTCAAGCTTATATATATCGCTGACCAAGTTGTGTTCCGACGGATGCTTCTTTTACATGAGCTGTACATTACTCCACTTTAAATTTCACATATGTTGAAGATTAACAGCTTTTCCATTACACAGCAAAAAACTAGCTGGATATATTTAGATATAGCAGAGCTTTAGGACTTCATAGTTTCCTAGCTCCTCTTGCCACACGCTTGCGAGCAATTTGCCAGTCCATCGCGACTGAAAAGTGAAACAAAATAATTGCTAGTTTGGTCAGTTTGAGTTTCGCCTGAATTGTAAGCAACGCTTGCTGTTTCATCAAGGCCCAACAACTTTACGTTCGTAGATACTGCTCAGTTTTACTCGTGTAAAAATCCACCAAATTCTCTGTTGTCGATGAATGAGAGCGCCCGCCGATGCGTGTTTTGTACAGTCAGTAAACATGACAAATTGTACTTACGCCGCACTTTCGTGTGAAAACGTACATCGAACTCAAACAATAATTCTATAGTTCTTAAATATGTTTAAGATTGATAAATGTTTGAGAACATAATAAAAGCTTAGCTGAAAATATGTGAATAAAGCAAAAATAATCAGCAAAGTTACGTTGACGCTTTCTTTAGTCAACTTCGAATAACGATTTCGATTTTGTTGATCGAGTTATCAAAACTCCTTGTTTATTTTCATTTTCGCAGTGTAAAACTTCACTACGCTTATGTTGAAGAAACACACATGATATTAGTAGCATTTTTTGCGTTCGTGAAATTTGTTGCAGCATCTCAGCACAAAAGATAACGAAAGAAATCTTTGTCAAGATTTGTTGACAATTGAAAACACCGACTCGGACTTGAAAGTGCACGAGCTGCACTATGCAAATGAGCTAATTGTACGCGTCAGACTTTCCTTTCAAAAACTTTTGCAAACTCACCAAACAAGCAGAAACAATAAGAAACCATCAAAACAGGTTTTGGTTATGATTAACCATTGTCTGAGAAACTCACAAATTAACTCGATACCAGAGTAGAGAGTTTTCTTGTCAGAACAAACGCAAAAACATACGCGTAAGCTTACAACTAGCGCGACCAGATCTTATTATTCATTCCCAGCGCGAGATTGAAGTCCTGAAAAACCCACCTTTTCCGTTAGCTCAGAGCATAAAACTACATATAGGCGCCCTGGTTCGTATTCCCTGCCTTATTCCCTGCCATCGCTGTGAAAAATACGCAAGATAATCCCTCAAGATCTCTCAACTCTCACCATTTGATCACGCAACGTGACAACATCCACGCGAGAGCCCCCGACATGTGCGTGGATCCGCGCGGATATATGACGTCAGGATGGCGCAATTTGTTCTAAAAATAGAAAAATTGTCCCATATCATAGGTGCGCGCGGATCCCAAGACTTACGGTCTCCGTCCCCGATTATGGCTCCTGCCTGATACCTAACGTTTCTCGTTACAAGGTCGGAAATGTAAAGCAAACGAAGCTTTCCACCATATCTCACAGTCTTCTTGAGCATTTACATTTCAGAGCTTGTGTCCAGGATTATCATTGACATGATTCCAAGGTCAAGAGAGAACATACATAGCCTTTTTCCAAATGGCTGTCCCCACGACTGGTTGTTTTTGAGTAAATTCTGTTGGACTGTTATGTTTTCTTTATTTTTTACTTCTACCGTAATTATCAGCTGAGGTTGACAAACACGTGTGCTACTTGCAACCGCGGGAATAGCGCGGGAAAACGCGTGCCGTGCGCTTCATCGCGCGTGCCACTCGCAGTCGCGGGAAAATGCGTGCCACACGCTTCATCGTTGCTAAACTATCATTTTCAAGTTTTTTGGGCTTTGAAGGTTGCTTCATCCTTGGCAAAAAAGACTTCATATATCATGGCACAACTTCTCCTTGGAGGCAGATAACCTCTCTACCTTTTTCCTTGGCAGTTCCTGTTAAAACAACTCGAACCTAAAATTTAGCGCCACCCTTTACAAAGCGATTTTCTAAGTTACCTGGAAGTAATCAAAAAGGTCCTGCATAGTCATCTCGCTGCCATCGTCTTTCAGACCGTTGACTTCAAACCGATCCCAAAGCGTAAACTCCTTGTCGTAATACTAAAACGACGAAATGGAGATAGTTATCGCCTGACAACTCAAAACTAACAGCATTAACTCAATTGAGACACGTTTTGTCCGCTTGTACCCAGTAAAGTTACCTTGTTTTTCGGTGCGGGGATCGGCTCAGAAAATCCGAAGAACGGCAAGGCAAGATTTATAAACCCGTTCTTGAAGGTCTCCAGTTTCTTATTTCCTTGAACGATCTGAAATATCCACAAATGAAATCAGCATAAAAATTGCTGTTGAAATCTGCGCGAGCAGGGGTAGATATCAAAAGATGGATGAAGTCAAAAGCTTACCTTGTACAACTCAAGTGCCACCAGACCGCTTACCAGGGCGGTTGTGGTAGCGATGGCAGGGATAATCTTTCCAGCAATCAATTTACTCTATCAAGCGAAAAAGAAATAAATTATCACAAGTAAACTCTCTTTCTTAATTATTTGACCTGAAATGTTTTCACGCATCTGATCTTTTTTTTACCTCGAAATTCTGAATTATAATCAACAATGATTTAGATAAACATATACAGGCATTTCCCGAGGAATTCGCCAACAGGACGGCAATTACATCGTAAGTTGATGAGCGCATACACTATTGCAAACTGCAGTAAACTGGTGGAGGCTAATTACAAGTTGATTACTTGTCACTCCAGTTGATGCTAGGCCTGTTACAAGTTTAGCTGGTTGTCAAGTGCAGTGTTCTGCCCCAAAAGATATTACAAGTAAGATGGATTACCTTGTGTCGATCAGCCGGTGGAATGTCATAGTTAGCCGCTCTTAAGTTGGAGGCTGCTACTATGAAGTCCATATGGAAATTCGTGTCATCATCCTACAGACAAATGCACAGTGACACGGACAGTTAACAAGCGTTAATAATTTACTAAACGTCTCCAGAAATAGTATTTACGAACTCCCGTTATCACAAGCAGTTAATATTAGGAACCAATCAACAGGGATCGGGAAGGGGTGAGGGGTGGCAGAGGGATTGTAGTCAGTTCTGATGGTGACAAGCTGACGTGAAGAGGGTAAGATTCGTGACTCGGGGAAATTTTTCGACGAGAATTTTAAAAGCCACACTAGTTCTAAGACTGAAGAAAGTCAGAAACATGATCAGGTCGCAGATTTCTAAATGTACGCATGAACTGAAGGCTAAGTTGTAAAGTTAGGAGCAGATGTTGAAGTGACTGCTTCTCTGTTCATGGGACACTCGAATGTTGACTGCCACTCCGGCTAAATTACCAAGGTTTATGGAAATCAGTCAGACAAATCATAAGACGTCAGTCAGTATAGAAAACAAAAAGAATTAAAAGAACGAATGTATCAAACCTTTTCAAATTCAACTGGCAGCATCTTGAAGTTTGGCATGCGCTCTTTTGCTGCCACAACAGCGGCTTTCGTCTTTTCAAGGTCTTCTTCATCTGCAAATAGGTAACATGTGAGGCGATAACAACCTCTGCAAAACTACGACAACGCTTGAAAGAAAACTTTACATCAAGTACGAATGTTGAATTTGAGAAAGACATTGTTGGTCCTCTTATTTTAAACAGAGTGACTAACCAATATTTCCTGAGCTTTCTTGGGCTGCCTCTTCGTCGGTGACAGAAATTTTCACGCCTTCAAATAAAATGGAAGGTAAACACAAAGAAGATAAACACAAAGATAAACACACACACACACCCACAAACACACACATGAACAGAAACGAAACGTTCTGTCATGTCACCGTAGTTCTTTCTTTTTTGCCTCAACAGATGTCACACAAAATCAGATGTAAACTTTGACGGCCTTTGGCATATATCTCCTTCCTAGAAGTGTCAAAATCAAATAGCCAAGATCTCTCTCAGTTTTCTTTTTAAGCTCATCGTTCGTGCAGCTTCTGTTGCCTTCAATTTGCCGAGTGATTCGAGAACAAATTTAAGGTTCATGCCTCGTTTAAGTATCTTTTCTATTGAATTAATATCTTCACAGTATCTTGCGTTGCGTGCGTTGAAAATATTGAGATATGGCACATAGGCACGAACAAAAACGACAACAACATATGGGAATAGTTTAAACTGACTGAAGGAGACCCTACAAAATGAACCCAGTACAAACTAACAACCAACCTGATCTGGGTTTAAACGTTGCCACCTTGACAGTTTTCAAACTATCAAGAATGAGCTTGTGGTCTCTTGAACCTATGAGAGAAGAAAAGCACCCACTTAAAAAATGTAAGTCACTGACAAGTGAAGGAAAAACGCACTGTTCGTTTGCAGCTTATAGTCAAAAATAAACAAAAATAATTGATATTATTATTAGAAGAATCAGACAGCCTTGGCAAATGCTGTCATTCAGCTCAAGAAGGGTTCTGATTGGTTATTACGAAGTGAAATACCTACGTAACAAAAAACCGAGAAAGCGTCAATCAAAAATTTACCTTTTATTCCAAACATGTATGCTCTCAAGTTGGCAGCAGCAACAATATAGTCCATGTGAGTATGCTAAAAGATGAAACCAGTTCATTGTAAAATAACAGTGATACACACGAAGTTTTCAGAGATTACCGTTCTAGATTTTTGTAAAAAATTGAAAATAATAAAAAAAACTATTCTCATAAAACAGCAAAGACAAGCTTATACTTCCTTGAGAGGGAAGAGAGAGTTTGTTACTTTATTTGCGGCGACGCCTGCCGCTATAACCTCCTCTAGCTCACAAGTTAAGAGCTTGGAACTGGCCAAACGAGTCACTGCGTGACACAGGTACCCTTACGTGACAATCGCACTTGTTTAGTGGGTAGATAGGTGTAGTAAAAGGAGAAGGAACATAGGAGAGGTGATGGATGCAAACTTAAAAACCTCCCAAAAGCTAACCTCACAAGGATCAAACTCCAGAGGATGAGGACAACGCTTAGGACCAGACCAAAATGGCTGCCCTGAGCTGGTCACCTGCAAGGAAATCCAAACGAAACACATCATAACGGTTTGTAAAGTGGTTACAACTTTAAAGTTCATAAAACGCCACGTCACGGAAGGAAATTTGTCTCAATCTTACCAAATATTAACCATTCTTGTTTCATTTTTGGCGTAATATTACCTCTTTGGTTACAAGATTTTGCTCTATTCAAAGGTAGTTAACGTAATGCAGCTCCTTAAAGTTCAAGTAAAGTTCAAGTGAAGACGATAAAACCAAACCTGGTCAGGAGGAAAGTTATACAGCAGTTGTTTGATTGTGTTGTGGTAGTTTTCTTGGAACTGTACTCTGGCCCAGCTCACACAGTCAGCAAACTCACGCGGCCTGTCGTCAACAAGACATTTCTTTATGCTCTCGTAAATTTCAGCCTGTGCAACAATAAATGGGAAAATATATGAGTTCAAATCCTACGCTAAACGAGAACAAGAGTTGCCATTTGCATATTGACAGCTTTCTTCAACTTTCATGTTAACCCTAAATCCTAACTCTTCTTCGTATTTGAGTGCGACCAACAGTTCATACAGTTTTAAGGTCTGTCTTGTATTTTCCTTCATGATTAATCGATCTAGTTCAGTAAGTTCGCGTGTGTTCACAGTCAAAAGTTTTCTTTAATATCAGCAAAACCTATGGAAGTATCTATTATTCGGCTAGCGACTAAGTGTCTTCTCCTCTGGCTGTATGAACTTTATATCTGACGCTTTCACGGTTACTGAAAGCCTTTTACTCGGTTCCTATTGATTTATCAGAGCCAATTTGAACTGGCTTCGTTCATTTGCTCTATCACTTGGTGGGGGGTGGGGGGTGGGGAGGTATGGTATTGATTGAGGCAAGTTTGGACCTCAGTACTTAAGTCCGTGAACACTTTGATATCTTGCTTCGTCCTGTTTAGTGCCGGATTTTATCCCTTTGTCTTCTGTAAGACAATTAACGAAGAAAACTTACCGCTTGCATCCCAGGGAGCTTGTCTGTCCTTTCACCAAACTTTGGGTCGCTACATAATACACAAAACAATAATTATCAGTTTGGAGATGTAGTTAAAGATCACTGTGCCTGCGTGCATCAGTCATTATGACGTAAAACATGTGTTAACCGTCGTCAGTTTAAAAGCACAACAAATACGTTTTGGCGAAATTAAAACAACAAAAACGTTCCTCGTAAAGTTGACAAGCACAGTGCTCCTCTACCCACAAAACGGCACAACTATTATTTTATTTTATTGAACTTCGCCTAACTAAAATATTTACATACACAAAATTTTTTATTAGGCAGGGTGACCACTACAGCCAAGGGTTAGGTTAGGGTTAGGTAATACAGTGAATGTTGTATTTTCTTATTATTTGCGGGAAGAAAACTCGTGGTAAAATGTTATACTCTTGCAGCCGTTGGGATCTACACTCTAAAGTCGAGGTTATGTAACTGCATGTACAGTGAACATGTACTTCGCCAAAATTGAACGTTGTTTAATTTGTTAAAATGCCGTCATATGCGGCCCAAAATCTGTATGTAACATGATCCACAGTTTTAACGTATCATGAAATCACAAATCAGATGCTGCTGGCCAAGTTCAACCACAACTGACCTGAGAAATTGGTTAACATTCTCCACAGGAATAGTGAAGAGACCTTCAAACGCATCTCTTGCCCACTATACATGATAAATCACATTATTGCATTAAAATACCACAAATTGTTATGAAATGCTACGGATAAAAATTCAAAAACTACGGATTCTAATTTCGTGAACAGTGTCGAACAAGTTTTGAACAATTTCGATGGAGTCCGAGTTAAACTTGAAGTAGTATATATCAGACACGAAAGATCGTGTTTGACCACATTTCCAAACACCGAGAAGTCAGTTGAAAATACGATGCGTAGAGGAGTATTTTTGACGAACTTTAAGGTGTTTGGTATTGTCGTCATAGAATGTCTTAAGTGTTTAAAATATATCTTCTCAATCGAAGCTAAAACTAAAGAGAAAACAGAAAAACAAAATCGTAAAAATGTGTGCTTATTAATATCAGATATCCAAACACCGTCACGGTTATGGTTTCCTTTGTTTAAACTTGATGAATTATTATTCGTTATTCTAGACGAATGCCTTTTATACGGCTGGTCAAGATTTCTTTTCTACCTGTAAAGTATGTTCAATGGCATTGGGGAAATTCTTCAGAGTACAAATAGGAATGGATTTTTCTGGTGGATCCTGCGAGGAGCTGTAAGATTCTGTCAGGAAAGGCAGCACAACCTGAAGAAACACACACCATCGATTAGCTCTCACTTCGTCATGATCAGTCCATGCCGCGCCATGGGACGACTTAGCTTTCACAAGCATACACTATAATACTACACACAATGTATGATACGAGCAAAAATAAAACCGAACAAAGGAAGCAAGTTAGACTTTTGCCTCAGTTGAGTAACAAGTCGCAATATGCCAGTTACAGTTTGAACATAATACCTGGACATTTCCTTTTGTTCCCAAGGTTCCTGATTCCAAGAGTGGTTTGTGATAGTATACACACCTCCTGTCCATGTACATTCCTGAACAGGGAGAAAAACGCTAAATTGAAACCTAACCAAGCAGTCGCAACATTTCCTGCTTCAGACAAATGAGAGCTAGAACACTTACTAGCATCAATGTTATCCAACGCGTTCGTCACACCATGAAGAGCTTCAAAGAAATCATCATTGTATATTTCTTACCAGTTAAAGAATAATTACTTTCCTTTAGTAAGAGTTGGCTTGAAAAAGTTACACGTCTAATAACAATGAAAAAAATAATGATAATAATAATCACCATAATCAAACAGGCACTATACCATCTAAGGAGTTGAAGTCACACGACACCCAGCTTGTAATATGACTGAGAAAATTACTTCATTGTGATTGGCTGAGAACAGGCCAATTTATCGCTAATGTTTCATTTGCACTGCAGTGCAAATTAACGCACGTTTTCGTAATTTTCTCAGTCATATAAAAAATGAGTAATCATATAAAACGGCAAAATAACAAACCTAAAATGCCAACACAACAAAAATAAAATAACAATAAACTAAATTGTTTTGGTAGTGTTGTAAAGGATACTTTCTGTTTCTGGTCCAACTCTGTTCTGGTGAGCTGTAATATTGATCTCAGGATTCATGACTTTCACTGCTCTTGCTGCAACTTCTGATTTCATTTGCTACAAAAATAAAACAAGTATTTTGACGACTTTGAGGTGGTTTGATAATTGCATGCCAAGCAAAAATGAAACTCACAAAACCTATAAGTCAGCAAAACACAGAATCTGTGTAATACTTTTGAATGTAAAGGAACATTCCACATGATAGATAACCAGTCGCCGTCCTCCAATACATTGGATGAAACAAAACACCACGCACAGTTAGAAATGAAAAGTTAAGACAGAGTAGATTGTATGACATGACTATAACCTGCACATCTCCTGGTCTGAACAGGAACTGTCTGTTCAGGTTTGATTTCTCGATGGTGTCCATATCTGTGACAAACACTTGACCTGCAACACTGCAACCTATTCCCATCATGGCAAAGTTTTTAAGATGTTCACATCCAATGGCACCAGCACCAACCTTACCAGAGTAAAAGAGGAAAGCAAAGGTCGTTAATAAAGGTTTTAAACACAGACTCATGCAGTAACAATGTAAAAAGTAACAGTGCACCAAGCTGTCCATTTGAAAGAAGTTAATTATGGGGTGAGCAGCCTTTCTCTTAGAACTTCAGGTGATGCATAGCAATCTCATGACCTCCCCATTATAACCACCAGTTGGCAAAATTGAACCCAAACATGGTGTTCCCTTTGAGTAAACTTTGTGCAAAATGGAAGATCCAGAATGATGCTTTTAGTCCACTTACAATAAAGTACTTCTGTTCTGACAGTTTCTTTTGGAATTCACTTCCAAAGACTGCAACTTGTGCATCATATCTTGATCCAGTCTGAAAAACACAACAAAATAGTGTGACAAAGTAATCAAAGTATATTCCATTGAAAATCACAGTATATTTTGACATTTTAACAAGTGGCAATTAACATACAGGTTGGCATGAGGCTTCAGATATGTCTCCTTCTTCAGGTAAGCATTCCAGACTGTCAAAGTAAAGAAGCTGAAAGATGGGGTTGAACTTTCCACTGCATGCCTAAACGCATTAAAAGCAAACAAGTTGAAGTAGTTCAAAAAATCCTCACAAAACTTCATAAGTGTTCAGCTCGCAACAATGCAATGTAGGTAACAAATCATAATGCATTTTAATGGAACAATGAGCTGTAACACTATACATTTTATACAATTTCTTTGGGGTCAAAGGAAATGTTACAATGTGCAGTTTTAGAAAATGTCCATACTCCTCCCACAGAAGGGATTGGAATTTCCTGGGGGTGGAGAGGTGGGGGGGGGGGGGGGGGCTATAAGGACAAAAAAAATAAAGGGATGTATGAAGCTTAATAGAATTTCCAGAGGGGTGGGGGGTGGGGAGGGGGTCTTAAAAAAACCACTTTCATGGGGGAGGTATGGCTATTTTCTGGAACCACACAATAACAGGCAGTGCCATCAACACCTTAGGTCCTCACAGACCTTTCAATACTCTGAACCAAGATGGCGGGTGCTGTAACACAGTGCCATCATAACCTATACAATGGAACATACCTTCATGACTACATACATACATACATAATCCTTTTCATGCTTAGGTAGTACATAAGGCCATACCTTCATGACTTCCTGGGCAGTAATTCCTCCAATAACTCCCTGCATGGGACAAATGTCACCTCTAGCATTATATGCTAGCTGCATCAACAGGCTCTCATCAACTTCGTCTACCTAAACAAGAATGCAGTCACTTTTATTTACAGGAATACTAATTACAATTATCTAATATATACTTTCACATCAAGTGTGAAGGTAGAAGGCAACTAGGGTAAATCCTCCATCAATGGACACCTCCCATTAGCCAAAGATGACACCTTACATAAGGAGATCCTTTGTCACTGTCACAGACAGATTTAATGTAAACTAAGACCTACTGTTTACTGAGGGTAACACTTGACAGTAACCTGTTACTGTTAAACTTGTAGTTATATAAAAACAAACACTAAGATTTTAAGACAGTGAATAACTATTATGCTGAAGTATAATATGGTTGAAGATACCGTATCAGTGTTCTAATTATTTCACCCTTATATATTGTACCAGCAAAAATACTGGAAACATTGTACCTGATATTTAACAACCAGCTTAACAAAAACCACATGACCTGCTCACACAGCATTTAATGTATTATAGTTGGAAATATTCAACTTTGCTCACTTGCAAGCATATCTTTTCCGAATTAATCTTCTTGGCTAGTGCTATAAACTTCTTGGCATCTTCCTTTGGAAATGAAAAGACACAGCCTGGTAAATTGTTGCTTTTCAGTGAAAGGAAACTTGGAAATTATCATGGCCTTTCAAAATAGAAAAGCACTTGAGAGAGTTTGAAAGCAACTGCAGAAGAGTATGTTGTAGTGAGGGTGTAGTTAAAGGCAGGGATCTCTTTATTAAAGTGGGATTGTGAGGTAAGCTGTGAAAGGTTTGTAAATGTATTAATTGCGAGGAGCAGATTGTGGCCTAATGGTTAGTGTACTGGATTCTGTATCATGTGGCCTCAAAAGCAGACTTTACCCTTCACTAGTAATGATTTCTGTTAAACTCTTAAAAAGTTAATAAAAACATAGTGACTGTCATGTTTGGAAGGAAGTTAATTGACCTGACACCTGAAACTAACAACAAGGTCTCCAAACTTTGCTGAAACATTAATCAAACATTACAATGTAGCTTCCGTACAAGTGTTGGATTTTTGCACCGAACTTTTCACCATTGCAACATACCTCATTTCTTGGTCTTGGCAGAGCTCCATGTTCTTTCTCATATTTATGCAGTGCCTAATTGAATAAACAGACATTTGGTTAAAAAGTGTTAGAATTACTGTCCTTGTTAGGTGGACACCAAAGCATTGGGTTTAGGGTAACATGTGACAGTAATTACACATAACTTACTTTATTAAAAGCTGCATCATTGGATAATGCAATTCAAGGGTTTTCATTGACTTAGCCATCATGAGTTATGAGCCATTGTACCGTTTTTATTTTTATTTCAGTCTAGTTTTCTATAATTTTGGGACGTTTTAAAAAACATTGTTCTGCTTGTGCTTGAGGGAGCTATGCGCCTTGTTGGCTATCTACTATTTCATACATGCAAGAGTGCTCTTATGGAATAATGGTTAAATATATCCCAGGTGAGGCTGTCCAAGTCGTTACGTGGACATCAGAGCATTAGGATTAGCGTAAGCATGTGACAGTAGTTACATACAACTTACTATATATCCCAGGTGAAGCTGTCCAGGTCGTTCCATTTTTGCAAAGTCTGTCAGTACAAACTCTGGTGCCATGAGAGACTCACTAAATGATTTCTAACGGAGACAAGAAAATGCCCCCAAAAATTAATTCATAGCACTTTTTAAGTGTAAAGTTTCACACCATCCAATAAAAAGAAAAAAAAAATTACATAGCTTTTCTTGTATTTTATTTTCATAGTCTTGAATAAAACCTGTTATTATCTTGTCATCTTGTAAGTTATAATAATGATAGTGTTTTTTAAGGTTGATCAATGGCCAGTGTGGATGGTTCTGGCCTGAGACAAAGATGTTCCCATTGTTGGACCATAAAAGGCAATTCCTTGAGTTAAACCTGGGACAGGAATGCAATGAAAAGGAAAACAAACAAAATTAATTACCAGTGTATTAATATTCATGTACTTACAAATTTGACTATTTTGGGCATTTTAACTTGAGTAGCAATACCACCACGAAGATAATCTGTAAACCCACTCGTATCACCAATACTGAAGGTATAAGGACCTGCCATGGAAGAATACATGTACATCAATTCACTAGACGTGTCATATTGCAACAAAAATGTTCATAACCCAATACAAGAATAATTATTATAGTTGTCATAAAATTCTGCAATGTTAAGTAATGCATGCAAAAATTATGTTTAGTATTAGATAGTCATAATGTAATTTACCTAAAACTTTTATTTTTCGTGGTTCACATTGATTTAATTCTGTCATTCCCTACAAGTAAAGAAAAACAAGCATAGGTTTGTGTGAAATATCACATTATGGTTTACTCAATATACTCCTAATCAGGATCTATTAATGAATCACCAACAATTTTTTGCAAGAGTCACTGAGGATCTTCACTTTTAGAATCCAAAAAGATTTCCAAGGATTATTCACTCTGCAACAGGATCTTGCAGTGTATGTGAGGTCCTGTAATGAACCTCATAGATTCCAAGGACCTTGTAAAGAAATCAGGAAGCAAGAAGGAAGAGAGGGAAGAAGGAACAAGAGTGAGGAAGGACCAATGGAGAGACAGAAAGACAAAAGGAAGGATGGATGAAAGGAAAGAGAGAGGGAGGAAGGGAGGATGGAAGAAAGAAGAGGGAGGCAGTTGTTTTATTAGTACCTGTACTTCTGAGAATGTGACAAAGTCCCCAGATTCATAGCCATGCCTTTGTTCATCCAGACAAGTCACAACACCATCTGCATCCTGAAAATATTATTACATGACTGTATATTCATCACTTCCTTACAAGCCAAATGTAACACAGAATACTAAACCTGCACTCAACCCTAAAAAGTGACAAAGTTACTAACAGTTTGACATGTTATGTACCTTAGTGACAGAGGAAATCATGTTGCTAATAGGCTGTTCTCCATTTGTATCCACAACTGTGAAACTCTCACCAAAATCACAAAATATTTGACTGAAAGCCAAAAAATTAAAATAAAACTTTGTAGTATTTAGTTACAAATCTACACTATTCTATGCACTCTTGTGCAATACTCACTGGCCTGCTCACTGCATTACACAAGGTGTCCCTGATACATGAATGGCTCCCTTGTGACTTGCCATTTCAATAATATGTCATGAGCAATACTTCCTGGATTGCACAATAACTTTAAATTTTCAAATTGGGACTTAACATTGATAACAGAGCCACATGTAGAAAAGATCATGTACCTATATGTAACTTAGCATGAAGCTCTGAATGTAGCTTTCAAAACAGACTGTTATATTATCTTATTTTCAGCACAGTACAAATATATTAAGGAGTATGACATAACTTACCACATCAAAATATCTAGCTTCCATAAGTAATTAATGCAGTAAATTAAACAAAAAGTGATTATAACATCATTGTAATTATAAAAGTTGTCCTGAATCAATTAAATTGTCATGCACTGGCATTGAGTAAAAACCTTTCTCTGTCATTATGCTCTGACAAAAAATGCGTTTAATTGTGGGTCAAAATCAAACTAACCCAAACAATCCTCTTGTGTCGGCAATAATAAACTTAATTCCTCTTGCATGGCAAAAGTCACCTGCCCAAGTTTGTTCCTCTAGACTAGACTGGGTAAGTACTACAACCTGAAAATGAAAATCCGGACACTTATCATATACGTGGACTACAACATCAATTTCAACCTTGGGAAATTCATCAATGTGAAGTCAAGAGGGTGCACGTGGAAACATCACAGCTTGTGCAGTGTAAGTCAACCTCGTGCCATAGGTGGCATGTGTTCATTTCCCAGTATGGTACACGATGTATGTTTTGTGTCACCTTCATTAGAACAACAGTAATACAATGACATGTAACTGCAAGGCAGGTTGTTGGTACCCAGACTTTGTTAAACAACATCTCAAAGAAAAGGACTTGCAATTTCAGAGGTTAGAACAGTTCTGGTTAGCAGGGACCTGAAGTTTGGAATCAACCAACCAATAGGGAATAATTATTACTGTTTGCCTCAAACCAACCTGAAATTGTCCTAAAAATTCTTCTGTAAGCTGCCCGGCATGAACAGACATATTGACATAACTGTTGAGTTCTGATATTCTGCTCAAGGAAACCTCTGCTCTATTCTTTCCAATGTCCTCACCTTGAAGAAAGAACTGCAATAACCAGATTAATAGCACTTGTCAATCTTTGAAACTTATAAATGCTTGAGTTTAAACAGGAAAATAACTTGATTTGAATGTCTGAGTACAGAGTACAGTCGTGTTAAAAATTTGCTCAGAGCACAACATTCAAATCTCTACTGGTTCTTTAACTGTTTCTGGAGTAGAATGCTACAAAACAAGGGACTGGGCACAACATGATTTGCCCGAGAGGGACCTGGCACTAGTTTATCAGACCACATTGTTCTTCAGTTACCTCCTAGTTATTCTTTATGAAGAATGATCGCTGTGTGTATAATCTGTGGAAAGGGCGATGCCTATAGTTTCAGAGTCTTTAATCCTTCAGAACAAGGATATTGTATGTATTGCATAAGGACCTTTTCAGAAACACTGACATTAAGATTTTATGGGCTCCGTGATTTTACATCCTAAGTATGATTGTGTACTTACAGCCTGAAAACCCAACTGGTATTCTCCTGAAATTTAAGAATCATTCAACAATAAAAAGGAACCACTAATTATAAAATGTTGTGTCAGTACAGTCCTTTAAACCCTTGAGACCAGCACATTCATTTGTATAAATCAATTAATTGTTGCAGATAAGTTTAATATTCACCTGAGAGGACAAGTCTGACATTTCCACATTTCCTGAATCATGAAGGGTTACTGACTTTACGCCACCCAGTACGACGTTTTTAGCTGCAGATGAATGATACTTCTTTTGTGAGTTTTAAGATTACATTTAAACCTTTAATCTCAGGTTCTACATAAAGCAGCAATTTGCAGGATCATCATTATTAGTCCTGCCTCTCCTCTGGGAGAATATGGCCATTTGCAGGATAATTACCAGCGATTTACATGTGTACAATACAACCTGTCGCAACAATTCTGTTTACAAACTTTTGAAGATAATATATTTCTACATGTGGCTACATTGTATAAACATGAAACTTGTCTGACATAATTTATTATATATGTACATGCAAAAGACAGATGGCCTTGATTAGTACTGAGAACTCAAAGAGGAATTCTGAGAGATCTGCTAATTGATAGTGTGTACTAGTTACTGATACTAGATCAAGTTTTGACTTTCTCGTTGTGCTATTTCAGTAACACTCCTATAACTTTGCTAAAATGGCTTACAAAATTTCTCTTTTAAATATGAAACCCAACTATGTTAAACACAATATTTTCCAAGTTTTTCCTTACATGAAATAGGATACATTCAAAAATTTTCCAAAGTAAAAACAAGAAACAAGAAGCATGTTTCACCAATTTCTACTCCAAGTCCTTTCAATCCTGAGATGAGTACATTGGAGAGTGCCATTTTTTTCATGGCTTCATGGCCAAGAACATATCTGAAAAGGAAATGCTAAATGTTAGTGGTTAACATAAACAGCCAATTAATTGTATTTATAAGAAATTTTGAAATTAAAAACGTCTTTGGGGAACTTCTTTTGAGAAAAAAGTCAGCAGCGCTTTCCATGAATTCAAAAAACTGTAAGAAACTTTGAAGTCAACCATTAAAGTGCACATAATTGAAGTGCGAATCATGTGGGTATCCAATTACATGTACAAAAAGGTTGTAGTTGGATACCTGTAATCGGACATCCAAGTGATCGCGTGCCAATTAAGTGACAAACAGGAGCATGGAGAACCAATCACGATCGGGAATTTTGTTATAGATGTGATTATTATTATCATTATTATTATCATTATTATCATTATTATTATTATTATTATCATTGTTTTTTTTGAAAGAACCTAAATTACACTGTCATTTGCTCTTTCAAGCAACACATAACTCACCCTATTTTCTTTGTCTCTTTCCCATCCCTCCCACCTATTTCCCTACATGTATTTGTGCAATAACTTGGAAGTTAGTTTTTACAAAAGAATGTTCGGTGATCTCCCTTGAGGTCTTCAAGCTTCTTTACTGTGATGTTGAGTCTTTCCTATTATGGTAATTAAAATTTTAAGATATGCAGTGGTTATGGTATTGACCCTTGGGAAATGATGCTTTTGGCATTACATAACATGTGTATTCTGATAAGAGCCAGTGGATGGGGCTGTCCCTCTTTTCAGCTTGTAAGTCACACCCCAGCCAAATTAATGATTGCAATTTTTCAATGAAAAATATTGAAACATTTATGGCCCAGTATTTGCAAGCCTGGCCAAACAATTGCAACATAATGCAATATTGTTGGGGATGACATGTTGCACGTGTTTGGCCACCCTGTTCCAACATGTTGCAACATGTTGGGTGTTACCAATCAAACTAGTGTGCATGCCCTGGTGAAACACTGTTACACTAACCTGACTAAACAGGTGCAACATCATGCAACATCCACAAATGTTGCATGTAAAATTGGACCATTTTGAAACTTGAACCAACAACACCCATCATGTTGAAATATGTCGCAGGTGGCATGTATATTTTGCAGGTTGCAGGTTGCAGGTTGAAATGACTTGTTTATTTGAGTTGAAGTCGAATAAACCCCAGTATAATGGCTAACTGCAAGCAACCTAAGCTAATTTAGGCTAGCTGGAGTGCTATTCAGGCTAACCAAAGTGCTAGGTAGACTCACTCGGACTTAAAAGTTGATTTTTCAATCTGCAATCTGCAACCTGCAAAACACACCTGCCCTGTCGCAACAGGGTGGTCAAATGCGCGCAACATGTTGCACACAACAATGTTGCGATATGTTACACTGAAATGTTGCAATCACTTGGCTGGGGCTTTAGAGTGCTTAGTGCTGCCAACAACAAATTATTTTAGTCTACTACAAACTTCTGGGAGAACTCTGACTGTTTGCTTACTAGATGAATTGGTGCATGTAACCAATGCAGAAAAAAGTGCAGTTTGTGAATTTTCTGTTAAATCCTGACTAAAAATGTCTGTCAGCCAGGCACGGGTAAGAAGGAGAGTGCACATTCATAATTCTCAGATCTTGGTATAATTATGGACAAAACACCAAAACCGCTTGGCACTGAAAATGAAAGTGCTGACTAATTAACTCAATGCACTTAACACGAATCACAGGTTTGATCTTCAGTACGAAACTACAAGAGAAAGTACAAAGCTCGCGATGCTGCAATCATCTTCACGCCTTATTCACCATATATGAATTCTTTAAACACACCACTGTTTACGTAAAAACTTAACTTACAGTTGCCGAGAATAAAGTCCTTCGTCTATCTGCATTTGATTGTCCATAATTCCGTCCGACATAGAGGCCTGCATATATTGAGAACAGGCAAACGATTCCAAAAAAAACTATCACTAACAGATAACTGCAAATGTTTAAGAATAAACTCTCAAAGTTAAATAAACTTCTTTCTTACCTTTTCTGCTGAATGATTTTCTTGGGACAAAGAATTCGTAACACCGTCCGAGTTAGAAGTTTTCCGTCTTTTCGCTGGAGGCGCTGCGACCGTCTCCTGATCAGGATATGATGACATCTACTGCACTCATCAAACTATAAGGCGGTGTTTGCTTTATTCTATTCTTTCCTGATGATGTGCAGCTGCTTTCGTAAAAGCCCCACAAAAGGTTCAGCTGAGAGAAACCGGAGAACTTCGTCTGGAAACTAACGTTTTCCAACGTGACTCGCCTAGTGAGGTCGAAAGAGAGAGACTATTGAGTGGCCAGGCCTTATAAAGCTGGGTAACCACGCTGCTTCCAAACTTTACTTATGACGTCACAATACTTGGCTTTGTATCCAGGTTTCGGTTTTTTTTTTGTATTATTTTCTACTTTGTTTTTTCAGTTTTCCTCTCTTATCTTGTTGTTTTTAACCGTTTGTTTCGCAGGGTAAAAGCTAAAAGTTCTCAAGTTGCAAATTTCACAAACTTTTGTTACAAATTTTAGCGGGAAACAGTAATTTTGAGACTGCGATTTTCCAAGCCAGCTGTTTCTATGGAAACAGCAATCTCAGAAACAGCGAGACAAAAAGAGTCCGACCATATTTTGAAGCTGTTCGGAAAACTTGTCAGGAATCAAACAGCTTTTGTGAAAAATGTCTGCCGAGGGAGAAGGTGTAGAGAATAAAGTTGCAAATGACGGCAACAGCGAGGAGCAACAGACGAAAGAAGATTCCCCTCAAGTAGGAATTGCCGTCGATCCAACACAGCCCGTCGATCAAAATGGCGGCGATATTGATCATGATTCTGCACAAGTCGTCACAGTTACGGAGAAAGAAGATGTTGCTGAAAAAGATGATGAGGAGAAAAAAGAAAAGAACGAAGTTGTCGATGCGAGTATTGATCCTAAGAACTCAATTACTACTGAAGAAATTAGCGAAAACCCTCCCGAAGAACAACAAAGTCCAGCGAGTCAAAAAGAGGATCCAAAAATGGATGAACCAGCCATGTCTGTTGTTATTTCAGAACCAGATAAAGACGTCGTAACGCAAGAAGCGAATGCTCAAACTGAGGGCAGAGAATCACCCATTGGGAATGCGGGTGTTTCTGTCGACAGTCCAGGGAAAGGAGATAACAGAGTGATCGAAACACAGTCAGAAAGCGACTCACCTCTAGTGGCTCCTCCTACATCCAAAGCTGAGAAGTCTATAGATAATGAAATCCCAGCGAAAAATGTCACAGGTCACCCTGAGTCTGGGGGAATAGCTAAGGATGGCTTTACCGCAAACGGTAAATTAAATGGAACACTTGATTCCCTTTTACAATATCCTAAGAACTGCCTCTAAATCGCACATTTTGTTGCAGTACTTGGGAAGTTGTTCTTCTGCACTCACTTACATAAACCTGCCAACTAGCTCCCATGTCTTAGACGTGGATGTGGTTTGTAAACTTCGATCTCACACCCATCATCCATCTGCCCTTTTCACATACCTAGCCGAAAGGTGAACTATTACAGCCTCAACTTTAGCCAGAATGATTACAGCCTTCCCTCTTGGTTCCTGTATCCTCCTTAGTGTTGGCTGTCACCAGAAGCTCTTGGTGCTTTTTGCAAAATATTACATAGTTTTGTAAATTTTTAATTTTTTTGTTTCTCGTGGTTCCTGCTATGTTAGGGATAGAATTTCATATCCTTTTTGACTTGTCCCCTTAACTCTCAGGTTCTGACCCAGTCCCCCTGCTTTCATGTTAACCAAGTTAAAAAAAAACCAGACTTATCAACCATGTGCGGTTTTCTTTCAGTTAAATTCATCATTATGCCAGAAGGCCATGTACAGAGCATGACTTGTTCCTTAAAGCAGTCCTTCTCTGAACTAAGAAACCATTTTTCATCAGAATTTAACCAGCCACCTCAAGTGATACTGATGATATTTGATGGTATGTATGGTTCTGTAGTCTGAGATTTGCGGTTGCTACTGTGCTCATCATTAATAAAGACTGAGTTGAAAATCCAATTCATTGATGAAAGATTTCATTCTTTGTTTCAAATTTCAAATCTTCCAGTGAGGATGAATTATATTATTTTGCAAAAGGGACCTGCTGTAAAACTTAAAGTTTTTGAATTTGGTTAATGGTGCCTGACATGACTTATCAGGCATATCTGAATATGCCATGATTTTGAATGAAGTTATATAATATTTAGTTATATAATATCTGTTGAAATTGTTATTCATTGAAGGAAAAATGGTAGAAGACCACACAGTGTTATCAGACCTGGGTGTTCAATCTGGACAGACAGTACAGGTAGAAATTCAGTCAGCAGATCCTGTCAACAGACCTTTACATTACAGGCAGGCATCACCGGCCTACAAGCTACCAGATAAAGTCAATGTCAAAGTAGAAGTTGGTAAATATATACAGATTTTTGTTCTTCCCTTATCAAATCATTTAAAATAACATCTGACAATGCAAGTTCAGAAAATGGCAAGAACAGTTCCCCAAATAGTTTGAAATGATTTTGGACTTCTGCATACAATGACATAAACCAATCAAAGAATCAACTTTTTAAACCATGTGTAACAAGTGCTTACTTTTAACGACATACAGTGTATATGGAATTCTGTATTTTAGCATTTTTTTAGGGAGTTTCTTACATAGGGCTAACCTTGAGACTTCCTTTTAAGACACATTTTGTCTTTTAGTTTACTTTATTCCTAAGTTACATATAGTTTCTGTAGTAAAGTATCTAATATGCAACTGTATTATTAATAATTTTCAGGTGGCAAAGAAGTTGAAGTTGTTGTTTATATCGTACAAGAGACTAGAAAAAAGCCATTTTTGGGTGGCTACAAACATAGACTGACAGGAGTAGAGTTCCATAATGCATCTGTACAGACCTTACCCAAGGTCCGTGTTCCATCATCTGTTGAGAAGTTTCATCGTGACACCCAGACATACAAGCTGCGAAACAGAGTCCAACAGACAACAAATACTACTTCCACGCAAATGGTAAATAAATAAATAAATTAATTAATTAATTAATTAGAAGTATTTTATATGACTGTGCATTAATACTACCTGCTCAGTTGTTGAAATTAAAATCTATCAAGTGTCTGTCCCAATGATAAAGTAATGAATGCCTTTATGAAAGTGTTATTTTTAATTAGTCTTACCTGTTTTGCAACCTTGCAGCAAGTTGTGTATTGAAAGTTGAATAGTAACTTGTTTCAAGCTTTTCTTGCGACTTCTTAAGTTGGTTTTAAGCCATGAAGATCTAGCTGTTTTTCCATTCATCAGTTTAACACTGTAATCACAGAAGCCATGATCTGATCTGAAGTAGTATTAATATCTTTTCAGTAACTTGTTGAGTTTGGCACTCTTATTAAGTTATTGTTAAGAGAAATAACTTTTACTGTCTGCTTCTTTAAATCTTCTTTGCTACACTAATATTGCTGAATTTGCCTCAATTCAACTTAGACCAAGGATGGCTGTTATGTGTCAAATGTCCAAGATAAAATACTGATACCTGGAAAATATGTCACTGCTGAACAACATCACAGGAAAATTTTAAAGAAGGTAAGCACATGCCTGTGTGACCATCGAGTGTGGACTGATTAATGAGCAATGAGATAGTACATCTGAGGATCACCTTCCAAATGCTGCTTTCAAAGAAAACGAACATTCAGCAGCTGTTCTGTGTATATTTTCACCCTAAAACTCTGTGTGGTAAATTTGAATAAGCTAAACCATAGGCGTGCATACTTTCCTGTGTCTTCAAATTAAACCACCATTCTTGTAAAGCTAGAAATGATTCCCGCAAATCACAGCGTTTGGTTCAGCCTTTAGACCTAATACACAGATTTTATTTTTTAGGTAATCATCCTTCAAACATACTGGAGAAGATGGCTGGCAAAGAATTATGTTCAGAGACTAAGAGAGGATCGCAAACGACGTCAAGAATGGGAGAGACAGGAGGAACTAAGAAAACAGAGAGAAAGAGCTGAAAGAATTAAGAGAGAATGGGAGAGAAGAATAAATCCTAAGACAAAGGAAGACTTTGATCTTCTCTATGCTCATTTAGAGAGTAAGTGAAATATAGCAAGAGAAACTGTTCTTAAGCAGCTGCCAGTTTTAGTGATAAAAGCTTTCTAATTTTATTTCATTTCTTTGTCTAGAATGGCGTAATGAAGAGATGGCTATAATAGATGAGCTATATGCAGGCCCTGAGCGAAAGGCAGCTCTTGTAGGCTTATTAGAACAGGAAGCATACCTAATTGCTTCCATTGATAGGCACAAGCTCTCTGCAGATGAAGAAAACAGAGACAAAAGAGTCAAGAACTTCTTGAACAAGGTTTGTGCAGGTCTACATGACTGTAAATGTCATGTGCATACATGTACATTGTGGATGCTGTAGTTAATTTTATCATAATATTAATCTTGTATGGAAAGATATGTTTAATCCAGAATATTACTCAAAGTTATTCACAGCCAAAGGAATATGTTTTTAATATCCCAATTTCTTTGCCAAAAAACCTAGAAGATCAGGACCGTATCCTTTTGCCTTTTTCTCATCATAATATCAGCTAAAATTATCTATTTATAATTATTATCCCTGAAAAGGCTGCTGCTCCAAAACAGTGGAAAGCTTTTGACGGCAAGATTACTGAAATGGACACGCCTTACACTATCCGTGCCCAGGAGTTACGGGACATTTACAGCACGCTCAGCATGAAGTACCTAACACAGGATGAAAGGCTGGACGTACTGCTGACTCTTAAGCACACAGTAAAAGAACACGACTGTAAACTGACACAAGAGATTATTGAGCTCATTGATAGAGAAGCTGACTTGCTGATGAGAGGTGTCAAGGAATCCAATCTTGAAGGTAAAAAAAAAACGCTGTCAGGTATCAAATATTACAGAGCTGGTCTAAATGTAAACATGCTCGTGTCAAGTGGACACAGGTTCAGAAATGAAAACTTGACTGTAACTGAAACAAGGTAAAAAGAAGAAACCGGATAAAAGAAAATTAAACACAATCCTGTTTTCTCAATACGGGTTGGCAAATGAAGAAAACAATCGGTAAAGTCTTCTTCTTCGTAGCTTTTCTTGAGTGTCGGAACCTTTGTTGTGTCCATGAAGGCCGTCACCGTATGGTATATGGTGGAAGAAAGGATTGTTACTTTGAAGCTGTTACTTTAGAGCACACAAAAAACGCTGTCAAACATTCAGCTGCTGTATATGAAGTTATTTCACAAGACTGAACTAACTCTGTCGTTGTTTTCCAGGTTTACGCAAGAGAATTTTAACCCTGTTCCTTCAGTACTGCAAAACACCTCTTTTCAATCCTGAGGCGGCTCGTCTGATCAAGGTATGTAGAATTAATCGAAACTTATTTTTCTTCATGTACAACCCTCAGTTTTACAGCGCATTTAAAATTAAATCAACAGTGAGTTATTTTAGCTTCCGTAACTTAACCTAAAAAAAAACATAATTCAACCAGCCAGTTAGAACTTAAAGTGAAGCCTGGCGACCGAACGACGAGAACGGTAAAAGTTAGAAAATCAGTTAATAACTTGTTGTTGGGTTTGCACCTGTTTGACCGAGAAAGTAACATATTGTTACTGGAAAGTCGTGGTTTTACGAGTATATTGAACCAATCTGAATCACGGTGAACGTGAAACCAAATGCTTTCGTTTGCTTTTCTTATTCCACCCTTTTTTGTCCATGGCCTGTGTTAAGTAACTCACCGATCTCTTTGTGTGGTTATTTAGGTTCCGCAAGATCCAACAGTATTACGTAAAAACATCTATTTCTGTCCAAGTTGCAATGCATACCTACCATCAACGGAGTTTCAACTCTCGTCAAATTCAAGGTACGTGGCAGGGTGTGGTCTGTGGTTTGAATCACCGTATGAATAAACCCTTTATTTACCCTCAGCAGTGTTTATAGCGCAAGGGCTAATGGGGCCGTGCAAATAACTGAAACAAATAATTCAAATTCAACATAACATTGTCAAGAATCCCAACTGACTGGAAGCAAACCAGTTGGCTATTTACAAGTACGGCCGAGGATTTGAACTCGGGACTACTGTCAGGGTGGGACTCGAACCCGGGACCGCTGGATTGCGAGTCCGGCGCGCTGACCACTCGGCCACGCTGCCTCAAATATCTGATGATTTTGAGAAAACGCGGAGATGATGTTTCCAAAGTTTTCCGTTCGTTACGCCATAAAATATAACTTTTTATTGCCATATTTTAATACGCCAATAAGAAAACATTAGGGATATATTTTGTTCGTCTTTTTTGGGATTTTGTGATTTGTTTCGGAACCATTCGCCCTGGGTTTTCAGGATCTGATCTATGTCTGTTTATCTCTTCGGTATATAGGGTCGTCGGAAGGTGTAGAAAATGCACCAAACTTGACAACGACGCAAGATTACGGCACGACTTCTCACAGTACAGAGTCATGTTGAAAGATCTGAGACGTTCTGAGGAAAGCTTTGAAGACGGTTCCAAGGTCGCCTACTTATTACAGGTATAAATTTGTTCCTAGTTGAAAAACGTCGATAATTTTATTATTAGATTTTGGTTCATTTGTTGTTTTTAACTCCATTTTTATTCAATCCGACATTGACTTTAACAACTGATTACTTAAAACTTTAAAGACTCTAGTGAGTTCTGTCCATTATGGTTGATGGTCGTCATTTTTTTCGTTTCTCTCAGGAGCCCGACCTGCGTTATCTGGTGGAAAATATTTGGAACAGTCAGAGTGTGCTGAGCGCTCATGAGGACCTGTTCGATTTGGTGCTTGTTCGATGGAACAAATATGAGGAGTGGTCCCCTTGGAATTGTATCTTACTCACAAAAGAAGAGGCATCGGCACATGCTAAGCTCGAGAACGTCACCGAGGTACTTGTTTTCTGTTTCATTTTGTTGTTATTTTCGTTGCTGCTGTTGCCTTCAGCTCTCGTTTTTCTCCTCTACATCTACATGTACATTCTACATCTACATTAATTGAGGAAGCAAAACGGTCGCTCTTAGTGCCGACGGCCAATTCACGCTATCTTAACGCGATTCCACGCTATCTTTGGTGTTCTTTAGTTTGAGAGATGCGGTCACACTAGGTTACGCAATATAAGGAAAGTCTGTCACACTGGCCACGGAAGGCGTCTAATCATTATCGAAAACTTCTGTATTTGTCGGCGAATTTAGCCAAGAAACAGATTGATTCTGTTGAATCAAGCAAGCATTTGCATTTTTCCAACGTTCTAATTGCGTCGTATTTCTGTTTTGCAGGCTTACGGACGCATGTTTATCGGCAAGATTCTCCACAAACATGTCCTGGCAAGGAACTACTTTTCACGGCTGCCTGGAATGGCTGAGCACATGAAGAAAATATCAGTCCAGAGTCAAGGATTAGCTAACAACGGACTCAGAGCAGCTTCGCTGAAAGCGTAAATCCGTTCGATTAACAGAACTTACTTGCCCGTTGTTTCACACCTTTCAAATTTTAGTTTTGAAAATGTATTATTCGGTCAAAATGAATGAATTTGGGAGAGAAGGAATCGATTTCGCCCTTTTGGATGGATTTTTTGACCAGTGCCTGTAGATATGTATTATTTTCCTTGAGGAAAATAACGGAATCGTTACGCGGGTCATGTTGTAAATAAATTGATAGTTTACTGGAACAAGCAGTAGTGTGTCCAAGTGTTGCGAACTCTGCAGTTTTTCATGATTACAGTAACCTTAGTTTAGCCAGTCCTTGAAGAAGTAGTTTTATGGGTGGGTTTCTCTAACCCGTTTGACCTGTGACATTGCCTGATACCTGTGACCATCGTCCGTGTAGTTAACTGTGACCCTTGTGCCTGGGCGTGGTTACATTTCCTTTAGACGCGCCTTAGTCTTAGGGTTCTCTTAGGTTACTCCAGGACATTCTTAACCCGGTGTCACAGTGATATGTGTATCCCCGCACACATATCACCAGTGATATGTGTATCCCCTCCAAAATGGCGACCAGTGATATGTGTATCCCTCACCCCCCCATCCCCTCTACTTTAAATAGCAATATCCTCCTTGAAAGCGCTCTCGTCGTCCGGTTTTTTACTCGACGAACGACAAACCCAAACAGACTTAAAACACAAATCTCAATTTTTGTGGTTGAAAAAGCTTACGTATCTGCTGCTGGAATTGTGTTCTTGATCCTAACTGGTTTTCTGCGAGCAGGATATAACGAATTTAAAGTTGAACACCAAATGGATCTAGATATATTTCAATTTGAGTTTCACGGCACCGGATTTCTTGGACGATATTAATTGCGCGGTGCATTCTTACCCCTCGAGTAACGCATATTGTCCACTGTTCATCGCCTTGTTTGCATCTGAATTATTCGTGGAGTGAAACACCTATCACTGTTTCGACCCGCTCCCCATAAAATGAGTAGTGGCACTCGTGTATCCCCTGCACCCGCTTTTCAGTTCGACTTTTTGTAAGATATGTTAAGGCTCAAGCTGTATACATTGCTATACTGCGAATATTGCTAGCAAGTTTCATAATAATCGACGTTTATTCTTCGGTAGATAGCCTAGACAACGGCTGTCTTCAGGGGATACACATATCACTGCGCCATGTAATAATTAGTGATATGTGTATCTCCTGCATGCGGTCGTGTACAACCGAGGTCAGTGAAACTTCAGAAATCTCAAGATATGAATAAATGCCGGGTGTTAATATTGCTAGTAAGTCAGTTTTGACATTGCAAATGTAATGGGCATTTTTCCTCTTGGGTAGACAGCTAATATAACAGCTGTGTCCATGGGGATACACATGTCACTAGTTCATGAAATAATCAGTGGTATGTGTATCCCTTATTATCCCGTGCACGCGTGCACGTGTTTTTAGTGAAATAATCGAGTTTCAAACTCCGGTAAACCCAAGCTGTGTAAAAACGTCGGGTGCTAATATAGCCTGCAGTTCAGACAAGGCTGATGCGCTATATTACAACAGTTGTGTTTATGGGGATACACATATCACTGCGCCATGAAATAATTAGTGATATGTGTATCCCCTGCACGCGATTTCACTTTAGATATTTAGACATTCGAGTTGGAAGCTCCGCAAACCTCAACCTGGGTATAAACGTCGTCGCGAGTAAGCAGCCAGCACATTTCGGCAATAATTGGCCCTTTTTTCGATCAGGTAGATAGCCAATCGGCTGTGTTTAGAGGATACATACTGAGATCACTGCGCCATGAAATAATTGGTGATATGTGTATCCGCTGTTCCAAGTTTTAGTCAGATATACAATCGGGTCGGTTGGAACTCAACCAAACTCAAGAAATCCTAAGCTGCTCCGTTGGGCGCGAATTAATTTCTGGTTTCTCCTACTCTTTGCAGCGCTCGTTGGAACCTCGCAACCGAGTCCTCTTTTCGTTCGTTGAATGCCCAGGCGCGTATCAGTGTTTTGTGTATCCCCACGGGGGAGACACATATCACTAGTAACATGTATGCGGGGATACACATATCACGGGGATACACATATCACTGTGACACCGGCCAAACTTTAAAAGACCCCCGAAACTTAAAGTGGTGAAACCCGATCGTGATCTTCTGTGTTCACTCCCTCCGAATCATTCAACAGGAAGAAGATATAAAGTAAAGGTCAACCTTTGAACGATAGTATGGTGCTTTGTCGTTTAAATGGGTTATTGACCAAGCGTGCATTCAAGATGGCTGGATATTGGCCAAGTTCTTTGTTTACGCAGTTATGGACCGAAACGGAGTCGAGTTCCATAAACTCACATGCCCGCTCACGGAGCCAGCCATATAAAACATTAACATACTAAGCTGTACGTAGATTCTGATGTTTGTTGACATGGATCAACATTCGGGAAATTACCCGTATTTTATTTTAAGGGAAATTGAGGTTCCCGCATTCCCCGGGGGGGGGGGGAAACCGCCCTATATGGGCTATATAGGTATGTGCCGCTGTGAAGGGTATGGTTTTCAAGCAGTTTACTCTAGGATAGGGTATATACTGAAATCAGAGCGTTTGGGTCTCGAATAGGGTATCATTTTTCACAAAACTGACTAGTTGGTTGAAGATTTTATCTAGACTAAGGAAACCAGGAATTGCCACTCAAAAATATAAAAAAATCAAATCAGCAAGTTTAAATTTACGCAAATCAGTCTCAACAGCGTCGATAGATGGGGGATTTGGGGAGTTTACTCTAGTACAGGGTAGCAAAATTCAGCTGAACTAGCTCTGGTATAGGCTAAGGGTTCCAGGGTCCCAGCCGCACATCCCCGCCCAGAAATTCCCAAAGTACCTCCCCCGGGCCGTATTCCCGCTCCGTGGATTTCTCCCTGTGCTTCCTTCCTCGCCTCGTTGTGAAGCTGAAACCTACCGTCCCCACCCCACTACCTAGGGAGAATAATGAGTCAGTTTCAGCGGTTTCCCATTTGTATTGTTTTAATTTATCTTTTATTTTCCTTTGCTCGGAAGAGCCCTAACTGTAAACCTCTTTAGGGATCTAAATATGAGCTTCAATGGCCTAAGACGAATGCTAAACATTAACACAGCGAATGCACTTGCTTACTTCACGAACGTCAACTCGGACAGACGGCTGGGCTTTCGAGTCTATGATGACATGTTAGACGAAAAGTACACGTATCGAAGACCGGAGTTTCTTCAACTGAACGAGGAGTCTGAACAAGCAGCCTCGGACCATGAATCAAGACCGATTATTATTCCACACAGGGAACTGCCCTTTAATGCAGGATATGCAGAGTAAGGTTTCATAACTTAGCCTATAATCTCATGTAGATGCGACCGCAGCTTTAATGGTTGCACGGAAGATTTTGCGCTCAAACACGTACTGCTTTAACTTCCTGCTGAAAGGAGTTAAGCTTATTTTTGGGCTATTTTCCTCCCCTCGTAAAAATAAAACCCCTTGATTTGAAGTCGGCAAATATTTAGAATTTATTTACCGCTCAAGGAGGAGGTCCCAACCGTCGTGATCGCTAGAATTAGTTTCTGTCGATAATAACCCAGTGTACAGGCTGAATAATAAATGAGTTGGGCTTCACACAAAATCACCAATACTGAGTGGTTGTACTCCAAATAACTACAACCTGAGAGAGTTAACTTATTTGATGATTCTTGTCCACATTTATTTTTCATCGTTTTCTGTAGATGTCATGGTAAAAACAATTGCAACTTATATTAAATTGGCTTCCGTGATCTCAACGGGACGTTTTCGAATTCTCTCTAAATTTTAATGATAAGAGGGGATTGTACCTTTATTTTTTCCTGGTAATTTGTTGCCGACTCACTTTGCATAAATAATTATCTTCGCATACAGACATTTAACTTTTTATATTTCTTGCATTTTCCAATGGGAGCACATTATTGCACTCTCTCACAGTTTGTGCTGATGCCTCTATTTGCTTCACGGCTTGTTTCCAATGGTCCTGAAAAGTGTCATGGGAGTGGTTAATTCAGATATTTTGATTTTTATTTGTGCAATGTTTTTATGTGGTATTTACTAGTAAAACAAGGGAGTCCGCACTTGGCTCAAAAAGGGTCTTACACCTGCAGAACTTGTTACTGTTTCTGTAGTGTGAACAAGCAGGAGGCTCATGCGGAAGTCCAGGGGAGAGCTTGATCTCAGGCTATGAACTCGTCTATTGAACTTAAGTGTATTGCAGGATTTGTCAGTTTGTCACTGGTACCAATTTACATGCGATTGAGTTGACCTGGATTGAGTGTCACACTGTGAGAGTAAAGTGCCTCAGAACTGTCTGAGAACACAACACAATCTAACATGCCAGCCACTGCTAGAACCCAGACTGCCTGATCTAGAGTTCAGCACACTAACAATTTGGTGCCTGCATGGCAGTTAACAAATTTTGCCATCACCAAATGAATGTTCAGTGGTATGGGCCACTTGGGTTGTCACCACAGCACTGGAAAGTAATTTAAAGTAGACTAGGTTTTCTAGTAATTTACAGTAAGTACTGTCAATCAATGTCTGGATAGAAGGTGCTCTACATAGATAACCAATAATAGAATTATGTCTGCATCATCAAAAAGGTTTCTTGTTTTTATTATTTTATGAGCAATTTACCACTTTTTCAGAACTATCAATGCCGGGAAGACACCGCACAAGAATGAGGACCAGTCTGTCACTGGAATGTTTTGCTTAAATGTCAGCAGATCAACTAGTGAGTCTACAGAAAGTGAAGGAAGTCCTGAGCATGTTACACAGGTACATGTTAAATTTTACAACTTTACTCTCTAAAAATCAATAATCCATAGGCCACCTTAATTAATAAATCCGGAAGGGTGATTCACACACTGTGCCACATTTGCTGGATCTACAGCAGTATTATAGTAGTCACTGATCAGTCATAGATCCTTTGCCAGGCTGTAAACTACATGTACCTTGGACTATGCTTATGAATGCATCCATGGACCACCCATAGAAACCCAACCCATGGGCCACTTTTAATGGACCCAATCTATGGATCACTTTTGTGGAACCAGTCCATGGATCAACCTTATGGGCACAGTCCATGGATTACCCTCGTACACCCACTCCGTGGGACCTATTCCATGAACTAGCCTTACAGACCAAATTCAATCTTCTGTAACAAAAAATCATGGCAACTGGTGCATTTACCTATATATATAAGTCATAGCACAAGAAAACACCGACAATGTTCATTCAGGAAAGTTCTACACCCTTCAGTCCTAGCATGCACAGTGTTGTTAGTACAGGGACAAATACTGAAACAAAATGGAGCCTTATCCTTGTGCCTAATGGGCTGTGGTAGCTATAGGTTCGTGAAGAAAATGTACAGCCACCATCATTTTCCTTACAGAGGATTGGATCACCCTTATGGACTCCATCCATAGATCACCCCTAGGGTTCCAATCTACTGATCACCCATAAGGACCCAATCCATTGATCACCCTTAAATGGACTCAATTTATGGATTGCCCTGATGGTCTCAAATTATGGACCACCATTGTGGACCACCATGATTATGGTCCCAATTCCTTGATACCCTTTTTAACCCAATCCATACATGATTGACACCCTGTAATTGGCCTAGTGTATGGACCACCCTTTTGCACCCAATCTATGGACCACTCTTACAAACCCATTTCATAACTGACCAATTTGGAGCTGATCCCTTGCCCATCCTTGTGAACCTAATTCATGAATCAAATCCTACGGGATTGATCCATGGACCACTCTTTTGAACACAATTTCTAGACGACTCTTTTACACCCATAATTTCATAAAATGACCCTCGTGGAACCAATCCATAGAATGTTCATGTGAACCTAATTTATGGACCATTATTGTGAACCCAGTCCATAAGCTGCCTTTATGGAACTGGTCTAATTGTGGGCCATCCTAGGACCATCCTACATCCCATCCCAGGAGGACCTTTCCAGATTCAGTTCATTAATGGGTGGATCATGACTCATTGAAGGGGACTCTGATTAGTTAAGTCATGAGATTTACCAGGTAGGATCTATGGGCTAGAGCCGGAAGGATGGTTTCAGGTTGGACTACTAGTAAATTGACTTATGACCTCAAGTGTCTGTTAAAAGGGGTGTTCTCTTTCAATGGTTATAGCAAATGTTAAGGCTTTAATTTAGTTCCTCCTTTAGGCAAGGGGTTTACACTTGGGAGGATCATTACAACTAATCTAGAACTGACTCTTTACAGATAAAGATTCCCTATGCATATTTTGGGATATTTGATGGCCACGCTGGATGTGGGGCAGCTCTTATGGCTGTCAATCAACTTCATATTCATATTATGGAGAAGCTGCAGGGAGTGAAGGATTTGTTGGCTTATGAGAATGACGAGAAGCTTGCGACGGCTGAGGAGTTAGCTGAGGCTGTTGTCTCCTCAGTGACAATTGATAGTCTAGTTATTGGAGTCTTGGAAGAAGCTTTTTTTGAAATGGTGAGTTTGTACATATAAATTACTTGCTATGTCAGTTATGTTTCTCCATACAACTTCTATTTTGGAGAGGTAAAGAAAGGCATTGCATGTGAGAGTTAAGCGTCTTGCCCAACCAAAAAATTACAAACAATATTCTAGACCTTTTTGAGTCTTTATCCAGAGGCCAGCCAATACTTTAAAAGTTGTGTGACTGCTCTACGTTCTTCTTCTGTCAGGATGAACAGATCAGAAGAGAAAAGGTAACATATAGGATTGATGGAGGCTGTGCAGCCTTAGTAGCTCTGTTTCTTGGAAAAAGATTATACGTGGCTAATGCAGGGGACTGTAGGTAAGACAAGTTACTATCATGACTGACATGAAAAAGTTAGGAGATGAACTTTGGTTTTAGCAACATCTTTGTTAAATATTATTGAGTTTCCAGTAAGCATTACAGTTTTCATATCAGTTGCTGTAGAAATATGCAAACCTGTATGGTTTTTTTCAGTGTTTCTCCATTGTGTTTCAATCTCCAGCAAAAAGACACATGTATGCAACATGGCTGTGTTGTTTGTTCATGGACTAAGGTTGAGGCCCAGGGTTTTGTCAGAAACCGGACACTGTAATTTCACAAGCAAAAACCAATTTGATAATCCATAATATCTCTGTGCATCGATTTACGAAAAGATTTTGTCACAGTGGTGAGAGTTTCACATGGTTTTATTTCTTATATTGTTTTATGTCTTTGTTTCCTTAGAGCAATTCTAGCACATAAGGGAAAAGTTGTTCCTCTATCAAAAGACTTCACTCCTGAGTCAGAAAGACAAAGAGTTCAACTACTTGTAAGAATGGCTTCTTGTACAGTATTGGTTATTCTTAGACAAGTCAAAGTAACAGCTTGTAAAGTGCTGTTAGTTATCCTTATCATTGTCTCTTAAGTGATGGAACTTGTAGAAAGAAGAGCTTTTACTGAAATGGGTTGCAAATCTTTACTTTCTTTCCTGTCACTTCCATGAGCACTTGCCCACTTGTCAGGTCTCAACACTAACCTGATTCCAAAACTTTTGTCTTAATATTAAAAATAATATTAATGTAGCTGCCTGTTTCCTGATTTAAACTGTTTGTAAAATCTTTACAAGCCTGCTGGCCTACAAAACGCCGGTACTCTACTCCAGTGTCTTTATCTTGGATTGACTAGCAGGTTACTACCCATCGTTTTTGTCAAGATTCCTGTTTGTATATACCTATAGAACTAACACAAGCAACTTCATTAACCAAGTTCAAGACTAAATTAAGTCACCACAGTTTTAAGAAAAATTTTTTCTACGGCCTCCATGAAAAGCAGTTATATTTTTTGGGGAATTTTTATTCCTTGATTGTAGTTAGGAAGATAGATAAAATAAACTGATGGAAATACCGTGTATAAAATAAGTTATTGTATAGTATCGTAAAGTACCCAATATGGGGTTGTGACCTGGGCTTGAATAGTCGACCGCAACTGGCTAACCTCTTGACCACTTCACCCCTGCAATGATATTAACTGTCTGATCTTTTTTCCAATCAGTGTATTTTTTTTCTTTGGTAGGCTTATCAGAGGCCCCAGCTTCTTGGAAGTGACTTTGGTCGGCTTGAATTTCAACAGAGAGCAAGAAAAAAACATATTGGTCAAAAACTTTTATACAGGGACAGACATATGACTGGCTGGTACGTTGAATACTGTTAGTTAATTCTTGTACAGACTGAGACAATTTAAAAAGTGTACAAATATCAGACAAGTACAGGTATGATCTAAAATTAGGCATAAGCCCAATTTAACTTTGTTACCAGCTCTGAGATGTTTGTGTTGAGAAACGAAAAGTTTCTTGTTCCTTGTAACGGCGGGCTCTTGGATACTGAAAAGAATAACAATGATCGTTATACGGCAAAATGCAGGCTTATTGTTGTTATTCTTGGTAATCCAGAACAGTTTACATTTCATTGCTCCATCTAACGCATTAAAAATGTATTTGAACAGGGCTCTCAAGACAGTGACTGAGGAAGATACAAGAAAATTTCCTATGATTAATGGAGAAGGAAAGAAGGTAATAACTTGTGGAGCAATTTCATGTGAAATGTAAGCTTTTTAATTTTAGTCAAATGCAACACGCGCTTAAAACGTGCCTACCTTTGGTGTTACTGTCAATGGAAGACATGATTCTTGATACATATTCTGCCTGTATTGTTATAAATATTATTTGCAGTCTTGCTATTGTTACTGACACTCAAACGATGACGAGAAAAGCGTACTCCAATCAGAACAGAGAAATATGCACTGCTCTGTTTGTAGGACTTGCTAGCTACTTTACTAAGACTGAATTAGCTCAAGTGCTTTTGTTCACCATTTGTTTATTTAGGCTCGTCTGCTGGACACCATAGGGACGACCCGTGGATTTGGGGATCACGATCTGAAAGTTGCCTTCTGTAGTCTTCCTATCAAACCGTTCCTTACCCCACAACCGGAGGTAAGTTTAATGTTACTTACTACAGCTAGTACACATATCTGTAGTGGCCGCAGACATAATTGCATCGCCGTCGTCGTCGTAGACTTCGTTAGGTATCATTTCAGGTCTAGGGTGACTGATTTTAGCAGACAGGCAGGTAGACAGACAGACAGATATACAGACAGACAGACAGACAGACAGACAGACAGTCGTTCATGTGTTCTTACAATGTGGGCATGAAGACTTCTAGCTTCCATCAGGTGCTCTTTACTAAAGTGTGTGTTACGATATTCTGTACATTCAGGTTCGAAAATTTGACTTGTCCAACAGTAAGCTGACTGAGGATGACGTGGTAATAATGGCTTCTGATGGACTTTGGGAGAGGTTATCCAGTGAAAAGGTAATCAAATGGACTGCTGGATTCACAAATCAACAATATTTGAAGATTTTCTGAGTACGGTACTAGCAAGAGGTTAACATCTGTGGCTCTTCTGCTGGTTTTTGTGAAGGGATGAAAAACGTTCTGTTCATTTACTCTACTCCTCACTTCTTCAGCCTCTCTGCTCCACATCCTACTCTCCCTCCCTCCCCACGTCAACTCATTTTCTTAAAAATACTCCACGTTGTTTAAGCAGTTAGTACTGAGCCAGAGCTTTTCATGTTACTTCTTTTTCTCTTGTTAGGCTGCTCTGTTAGTTATGGAAACATTTTCTAAAGTTCCTAAAGAAGACAAAAGAAGGTATTTATTGCTGGAATGTTGTGAAATGTGTGTTTGATTGCGTTTTTGTATAACCATGTTTTGTTTCTTGCAACGTATGGAAAATTAGAAGAAGACAGACTGCAAAAACACGGTAACATCAAGTCATGGGTAACCGGGAGTAATCCCATGTATTTTATGCTTTGTCCGAAGCCAGGATTACAAATGTTTTTGGGACTTATGTCCTAGTCAGTTATGCTATTCTCGTAAGCGTTCCTCGCAGCGATTTTGCTTTGCGGTTTACTTCCTGTTGCTCAAGCCAATTGCCCCTGGGTCTCCTGTGACTGATGTTGAAATGATGGATGATCGCAAGTAGTTTTGTTACAAATTTAATTAGTAATCCCTTGTTTGGTTTCACATAATCATCACAGTATACTCGAAATGAAACCGCCAAATAAACGCCTGATGAGTCGATGTATTTTATCACTTAGTTATCCCTTATCCTTTGTTGTAGGTACGCCATGGCAGCCCAGGCCCTTGTCGGGGACGCGCGAGGCACATTGACGGAGAAAGGTTGGAGACGAACTAATGGCGAGTTAGCCTCATATGATGACATCTCAGCATTTGTGATTCCCATTAGCGAATGCAGCAGTGAAATGGCCAAATTTACAGTTGAATACGACAAACCAACGTTGAAACCAACACATTCCCTTGACAACGAGGAGGATTGAGCTGTTTAATATGAACAGAAAAGATTTTAGCGTAAGCAGTTTTGTGTGGATTTTGTTGGTAGTAATGTGACCATATTGGTTAAAAGTCGGTGTTGGATTGAGGACGGGTATCCTGGTCACGTGTGTGGGGTGGACTGGATGCTAATTTCGTGTGTCACTCCCTTATTTCCCATGATACCTTTCTTTCCATGCGATAAGAGATGACTGTACGTCAATGAAATGAAAATGTCAGCGGACTCCGTCGGCACAAAAAATAGTTACAATAGCGTTAAACCAGACGTTGATAGTAATTATTTTAAACTTCTGGTCGAACACATTCGTGAGAACCGCCTTTGAATTTCGTTGTATCTAGCGGGAACAAGAAGAGTATTTGGAAAGTGTCTAAATTGATTTGTAGCTGTTAACTCTTAGAGAAACTTTCAATTTGTTTTCCCGTTCCGCTGGACAAATGTAACGAGGGCTCTGGGAACGAGATTGCCCTTTCCGCCAGTCTTCGTTTCTTACTGCGCAAGCGTGGCAAAACGAGCGACTCTGGAGAGTTTGGCTACAGGATCGAATTTGATTGGTCAGTTTAAAGAGAATGAAAATGAGCGGACGTAGGCACCAGCGACTTGGTTGAGTCACGTGTTTGTACGCTAAGCATACGCAATTCTATCACCCGGAAGTCCGATATTTTGACGAAGACTCTGGGAATGAAGTTGGAAACTATTTCTGAACGGAAGATGTTTCACGAGTTTTCTATGAGCTTGTCGATTGTTTGAGAATGAGGCTTGCTATTAGCAGCCGCCGCTTACCAATTCCCGAAATTCAGTGACTCATTTGTAAATAGGATTTGGTGAAAACTTCTTGTTCCCGCAGTATTAAGTGGTTTAGTCATATATTTTGCAGCTTCAAATGTTGGGTAACTCACACATTACAATTAATTATGAACACTCGATTTATCCCAGTCGTAGAGTATAATACTGTAACAAATATTCCACCATTGGAACTCCCCTTGGGAGATAATGTATAAATTTAATTGAACATGTTACATCAGAATTTTTAAGGGAGATGGTTCATGTAAAACATGGGGACATTTAGTGGGCACTTTCATAAGTTCATATTCGTCCCAGGTAGCCAAGCGCGCCAATCTAGTGCCCGGTGCCCCAGATTGGAGTAGGGATGTATGACTTTGGTCGATTAGGATGCTATTTTGGCACAATACTGAATGGCAAGAAAAGCGTGATATGGGGCGTTCTCCATTTTACCAAAAATTCCGAAACCTTCGAAACAGAAATTTTCAGTCAAAGTTTCCGCTCAATCCGAGAATTGTTGAGTTTACGAAATACGAACCATTCAACAGAGAATTCCGGGAGAAAATCAAATCAATCGGAAATTCCCGGCATGAAATTTTCGAGAATTTGGGTATTCCTCACGAGGTTGTTCTCTTTTCGGGACATTTTGGAAAATGATGTTCCTTTCACCACTGGAAATCTCCGGAAATTAAACCCAGAATTTTTGGTCGAATGGAAAGCGCCTAAGATCAACGAACCAAGATAATTTAAAACACTGAATATGCCTTCGAAACATACACCAATATACTTAGACTTTTCCAACTCGAAGAGAATAAAATTTGACCACAATGAGTCCAAAGAATCTAAACAAACGCCTTTGAATTCGTGAATCGTAAAATCAATTGTGTTCCTTTTATGGTTCGTTCATGGAAAATTTAGAAAACAAAAAGCATTGCAATGCTTTATAATTTTGGAACTACGCCGGTTTTGGTGGGAATTTAATGGAAGAGATTACTTAATTTTTAGTGAAAGATACTTTACATTACTACAACATTGAAATGCTACCTTCGTCTAGCAGATCACTTGTCTTTATCTTGAAATAAACCTGCGTTTTCTTTATCACTCGTGTGCACTTGGCTACCTTTCAGAGGTTTTTTTCTCGAGCGCCGCGGCAGGTTCCCAGGCTAACACAAATGCTAAGTAATAGGTTGCAATCATTACGTACTTGTTAATTTATTAGCTTCCTCTACAGCGAAATAAATGCATTACACACATGTCTGATTAATCCGACTGTATTCATTATATTCTTATCCCATCTAACGTCCACGAGAAAGCACGTGTAGGGGCGTGGTCGTCCTGTATATACTTAGACTTTTCCAACTCGAAGAGAATAAAATTTGACCACAATGAGTCCAAAGAATCTAAACAAACGCCTTTGAATTCGTGAATCGTAAAATCAATTGTGTTCCTTTTGTGGTTCGTTCATGGAAAATTTAGAAAACGTTTTATATTTTTAGAAATTGTATTTAGCAGGGCCCCTCTGGATACCAGCCACTGTGCTGAATGGGCCACCCTGCATAAATAAAGTTTTACCTACCTACCTACCTACCTACCTACCTGTACTGTTCTTACTATTATTATATGGTTGTGTCTCACAAGGACTGGAAACTACCGAATTCATGAATTTGATTGGCTGAAATCGATATTGACCGCGGTCTAGATTTTCCCATCTAGACCGGCATCTAGACCGGTTTCATTTTGCGTTGAAAAAGAAGCAAATCAAAAATGTTCACCGTTTTCTTTTTTTTTCTTTTCTTCTCAATCATTTATGGAAGTGCCAAAAAGCCTGATGACAAAAAAAAAATAGAGAGGACGAGCAAATTTCGGCAGGTTTAAGTTAAGCTCATCTCCGTTTGCAAGCAAAATGTCAGCAAACCAGTTACATTAAACGAATTAACGTTTTCTTCTTTGCCATGTAATAAACATCTTATTAACCGAGCTAAGTAGGTCTGTATGGGAGAATCTTGACCTCGGTCTGTACTCACGACCTCGGTCAAGATTCTCCCATACAGACATCCTGCTTGGTTAATAAGAGCTAAAGAAGAACCTTTCTTGGGGAGGTAGAATCTAGGAATATATATTGGATCATTGGATAATGCAATTCAAGAGTTTTCATTGGCTTAGCCATCGTGGGTTATGAGCTATTATACCATGCTCTACAAATATTGTAAGCGTGCACGTGATTTCTTGGGACGGAGTCTCGGGGGTAGAACGTTTGAATGTGGGATCGGTTGATCTTTTGAACAGAGTGATGTGCGATACCTGGCGGCGGTTACGCTATCGTTTTAAGCGGAATTGCCGCACAACTTAACGTTGCTTCTGCTTGTTACATATATATAATTCTATCAAACTTCTTAATATAGATATTCTTTGTGCACCTCACCTGTGAAATCAGTTCATTCTTGTGTAATTCCAATATATCTCAGAACAGTCACACCTGCAACTGCAAGTTGGGTGCACCTTAATCAATGAAAAAAAACTCACTTTTTCCAGACCATGAATGACTCAACTGACCAGACTGATGAACTAAGTGACCTCTCCAAAAGAATTAAATCTCAACAGTAAGTATCAATTCAAATCGTTTAAAAAACAAACAGGAAATAAAACACTGTCACTACTTTATACAAGATTTATCAATTTAAATTTGTGATCATTAAGTTTATATGATTATACTATCTGAAGAAGCAATCCTTACTTAATACAGAGATGTTAGCTTCTAAACTGCTCGTACAGCAGAATTCAGGGAATCTGAACACCAACTCAGAGTGAATATTGACAAGGCATCTAGACACCTTACCTAGTTCCCCTTGCTTTTCTGTTGCTGTTAGTGTGGCAGAACTGATGAGGCAGATGACGAGGATGTCTTGATACACTTAAAGAGAAAACAGTAAATGTTCCATGTAAACTCAGTTCTGAAAATCAAACTGGCTATGAGCTACTCAACTTGGAAAACGCGCCAATGGCCAGCCTTTATCCCGCGATTTGCTAACTTCCTGGCCTCAGGCAGATTTTCCCTACTGTATCCCGGGCAACTTCTCCAGCCACAGTTTTAGAATTGGCGCTGCAACTGTGGCTGCCCGCAAGGGAATCCCGGATCATTTAATTCAAGCCTTGGGCAGGTGGTCCAGTAATGCATACCAACTCTACATTCGCACCCGGCTGAAGCCTTGGTTAGTATCTCTTCGCAGCTTTCTTAGAGGCCACCCAGCTCAGCATTCCTCCGCCTGCGTAGTCTCGCTGTGGCTGAGCTGGGAGATGTGTCTCTGTTGTCTACTCTGCTATCGGTTATGGTGCTTGGGTTTTATGGGGCCCTGGAGGTCCTATGTCACTTTGTTCGCGGGACCTCCGGTCTCCCAGCACTAGAAGGCCGGATATTTCCTTGGGTGGTTGATGCTCACATTGTTGCCATGGTTACATCCGTCTACTGTGCTTCCATCTCAACCGGCCTCTAAGGCACCAGCTCCCAAGGTCATCTTTTGTCGATGAGTTTAAAATTGATTGAAACTCTAATGGCAGGAGTTATCCAGGGTTTGATTTCAGTTTTAACTTGCGTTTAGATAACTGTTTAAGAGGTAAGTGCATACCGACTATTTCGGATACTTTAGAATAAAGAAAATCAGACATTGGAGTATGTATGCAACTCGCCTTCCCAGTCAATTGATTGAATATCAGCAATTAAAACATACACATCAAAGTCATAGTAATCCCTCCTGTTATTTGGAGAAGTAGAAATTGATTTCACAAATAAACAATCAGTCAGGTAAATGGTCTGTGAGATCATAAGCAATATTGCCACTTAGGGTAAAATGTTCCAAGAAATTGAAGAAGATATTGTCAATCGAAGTTTCTGAATGATCAGTAATTCTAGTCGGTTGCAAAATATGTGGTTGAAAAAAAGAATGTACCCAAGGCGTTTAAACAATTTTCTGCATCTTAGTGAATTCCATTTCAAGCAAATCTAAATTGAAGTCACTCATCATTACGCAAAACTTATACTCTTTACGAATTCTTTCAATAGTTGAATTCAAATATTCCACGAACGATTCTAAATTTCCATTTGGGTGTCTATAGGTCACAACACAAATCATATTACGCTGAGAATCACGGTGAATTTTAATCCATAAAGCCTTAAATTCCCTAATTGTAGTAGAAAGGTCTGACCTAGTTGTACAATTTACCTGCTAGTTAAATGGCCCCCCATGCTATAGCTTAATCACTAGTTTGTCAGGTACTAACGTTTTACTGCTAGATCATTTTACTGAAAACAAAAGATGCTTACTAATAGCGTTTTAAGCAGTGTTTGGAGAGCACACTACAGTGGTCAGCACTTATTGTTCCACAACAAGAACTTCCAAGGTTTATTGAGCTGTTGAAAGTCTCTACCTCGGATTTAATTTGTGTTTTGCAAAAACCAAATGTTTCATTCTTTTCATACTTATTCTGTTATGGGGCGAGTTCGTTCTAGACAACGATGATAGATATCTTAGTTTCATAAAGAAAAGAATCAAATTTGAATCTTGGTGCAATTTTGCACTAAATACCCCCCGAAGACCTGAGAGAAAGGTGAACGGTGTGGGAGTATTTTCAAGGAGGTAAAAAAAAACCTGAGAATCTCAGGAAAAATGTACAATTAGAAAAATTCTACACAAGTCTGTTCGTTTCATAATAGGATAGAGCTTTGTTCTCTCGGAGATCAAAAGGCACCATTGAAAGTGAGAGTTCCGTGGTCTATCCAATTAATTATCACGCACTATCATCTTTTGATCAACGTTTTATTCTAGCATTTACTGTATTTGTGTCAGTTGCAATTAAACAAAAATCTACATGAAATATAGTTACCGTCACTTAGACTTAAATACAAAAATTACACTGGTACAGTTGTGGGACCAGTGTCCATAGAATACATGTGCACTAAAAACGCGCTTGCTTCACATTATGCCATTTCACTCATACGTACCGTAACGGTTCCTTCGTTTTCATTTTGGGCCTCTATAAGGCCTGATAAAGCCTACGCCATACTAGAAGTTAAACAATGCTTTCCAGTGGTATCGCGACCATGTATTATAACATTACTTTTCATTAACCAAGCTTGCTCTGGGTCACACTGGGAGAATATCGGCTTCCAGTCTTTCAGGTTCTTCTTTCGTACTTTCAAGAGCTTGGACCGATATTCTCCCAGTACAGACCTTGCGATGGGTTAGTAAGATATATGTATACCACGAGAAAGCTTTGCAAAACTAGAATCTCCGACAAACAAATTCCATGAACTATTTGCTCTTGGTCAAGGTAATCTTCCCAAAAAAATGTCAAAGAGCGCCAGCTGACGGTCTGTCACTTTAACGTACCAATTCCTGCACAATTCGAGCGGAAGGAGCTGTTGCAATTCATAACAACAACATTTCAGTTTAGTACACCTGCACATCACTCCCGCATCAGTCTAAAGCCATCGATTTTCGCGTGTACAACGGATATTTCTTGCGCTTCGATACGGTTTCCAAATTCCAGCCTCTTCGAAAAATACCTTGGTGCAGTCGGGATTAACGGCCAGTACCTCCGCGCCGCCAACCTGCGGAATGTTATCCACCACGGAGCGAACAGGTATTACTCCGCCGTACGCGTACCGATCTGTGTTGAGGTAATAGTGAATCCCTAAAACAACGAAAACATTTTTGTTACCACGGTATTACTATCCTCTCTTGGTGTTTTTCCCACTGTAAAATCTGGAAGATAATTACCTCACTTAGCGGGTTGCTTTGCACCATTCACTGTAAAGCGCGAGTGTCGAAAGTAATTTTGCTATCGCTTTGCTGTTGGAATCGGCTCAAAAATCTCACAACACCTTTTCAACCAACCAGAAGTAAAACCACCTTGCTTGACTTCATTTTCCCGCGCTTAGCACCGGCTATTTGTATTTGCCGGCTTTGAGTTGCAATAGCACTATTCAAGGATAACATTTCTCCTTTACATTACAATAAAATTCCTCCTGAATGCGAAAAAATTTTGGGCAGAAACTGCGAATTTGCCTCGCATCCTGCTCCCAGCAAGGCTTCATAGCTCAATTGTTAGAGTGTTACACCTGCACCGCAAAGGCCACGGGTTCAAACCCAGTTGACGCCTTGAAATCGATTTTCAGGTGTGGTCACAATTTTTCAAATTGCGTACTTCATTGCAAAGATTACTTCTTCAACTGATCATAACCTAAAATTTATATATGATTTCTTTGATATGCTCAAATCATAAAATCAAATTTATTGTAATACAAATGAGACAACTTATCTGTGAGAAGGGATATGAGGCTATTGGTCCATTGCGTGTCGTTACTCTAACCAATCACAACAGACGAAAACAACACAATGAACCAATCAGATCTCGAAGCAAATGCATGTAGCAGGCGCAAAGCGCGGGAAAAAGCGCCAGAGTATAAGTCAGTGTGCTACAAATATACGTTGCCGAAGAAAGCTGGGAGAGATCTCTGTGATTTGTCTGGTGAGATAGCCAGGTTTGATAAGGTTGATTCAGTCATTAGTCAGAGTCAAGCTCTTAAAAGGTGAGTACCAAACTTGTGTTGGTTCTGCTCTAGTTCAAAGTTCTCCACAAGTACCTGTGGGTCTTTGACAATGCGCTAGTAACTGTTGGCACAGTTTGTGAGGCGCTTGCTTTGATAAAAGTTATATCTCTGTGGGGTCACTCGCTTAATAGGTTTAATTTATAATGTATAAGTCTGGCAAACGGCATAGTTTTGGTCAATTTTAGTAGGCTGTGGCACTCTTATAGCCAACAAGCAAGCTCTCCGGTTGGGCTTCGGAACAGCGAGTCACCCCAAACCCACTTGGAGGCTTGCAGCCATATACAGTCAAGTCATATACGAACTTACAGCCAAAAAGAGAAAGTTAGATTTGAGTGTGTTCATGAAGATATTGCAAAAGGTAATATTGCTTCGTGTAAAGTGTTTTCATGAAGATCATATTCCTCGACGAGGCTGAAGTTATCCAACGTACGGTTGCAAAGAAAATGCATAACTAACCTGGTTCATCTAGAGGATCAAATGCCAGATTCAGTTTCTTTTTTACATTTTCCCAGCTGAACTCAACTCCATTCACTGTTGGTGTCTAAAATGAAAGACGAATAATAACACCGTTGATTCAGCATGACTATGCCTGGTAGACAGAGCCGGGGTTGTTTTGTTTTGTTTTTGCTTTTCCATTTTTACTGGGCAAAGCTGCCCAGAGGGAAGGGCACAAACGGAACACAAAGTCCCATGCGAGGTGAACCACCCGACCAGACCAGACACTAGGGGTGGTCACAGCCAGGGTTTGTTACGTCCCTAGTGGTTCTTTTACGTCCCATAGAACCTAGTAGAGTGAGGTTTGTGAGACGGGCCCCACGGTTTATCGTCCTTATCCGAGAAAACTAGAATGTCTATCCGTTTGCAGATATCAGAGCAAAGGCAGCACATTCTCCTCAGTTATTTACAGATCCGGAGTATGGGTCCGGCTGGGGTTTGAACACGATCTCCCGGGCGGCAGTCCGGTACTTTACCAACTGAACTAACCGGTCAAACAGATCAAAAGAAAACCGAAAAAAGAGACCGTTGATTCAGCATTTTGCTCTTGAATGATTATGCCATTGAGAGTGCCTGGTATACCAGGGTTAGTGCTAGCCCAGGGTTAAGCCTGCTCCCGCTAACGCTAAACCGTGGGGTAGCGCTAACCCTCTATCGAACGACCCGGCCCTGATGATTAAATTGATTTAGGGACAGGAGCCTCCCAATGAGGGTGATTTACCTCTGACACAGCCCTTCCAGCACGAAAAGAAAAGCAGAGAGGAGAAAAAAGGGTCAAATCGAACTAAGAACCTTGTAGCGTTGAAACCCAAACTGGGTAGGGTGTCAGTCCACTCAATAGTTGAGTTTCCCCAGTAAATTTATACACTTGGATGGAAGGAGACAATGTGGGGTAAGTGTCTTGTCTATAAGGACAGAATGCAAAGGTGAAGACCGGGACTCAAACAACTGGCCTTCCGCTCTGAAGTCTGATCTGCTAACCATCAGTGCTATCATGCCTTGATGTCCTCTAGTGGCCTCGCTTGCCTTAATGCTCCACTTGCCACATCTTTTTCTGTTCCTTTCAAAGGAACCTTGTGACAAGTAATGATCATTCGTCATATCAGCTTTACATTTCTCTCTTTAGTGATTATTCTGCAAAGTGCTGGCTGGTTATTGCAGAAATCCCTATCTCTTTCCCCATGCATAAAACTGATTGACCCATCCCTCACTATAGGTTGAAGGTTACCTGACCCTACCCTTGATAAATACAGTGTAGTATAACTGTATTCACATTGGCTAATAATAAGTGTAAGTGCCTGCACACCAGGGTGATTTGTACTCAACCTCCTTTGCGAAACTCTTTAAGGGCAACTGGTTTACGTCATGCTGCCACTAGTTTTTTCAAGCCAGGGTGAAACAAGGTAATAACACATGAACAGGATCTGTATTGATACAGAAGTTGAAAATTGAAGTCCAAGTTTTTAAGTTTTTTGTTACGGGCAGGGGGATTTTGGGGGCCAGCAATGCACCAAAGGAAACAACCCTCTAAACATCTTTGTGTTCAAGACAAAACAAGCAGTGAATACTACTTATTTCAAATGTACCTGATGGTTATATGCTGTGAAAACAAACGTCAAAGTGCGACCCCCTTTCACGCTTCCTCTCCGCGAGTACCAGTAGCGAAGCATTGATCCTTTAGAATGGTGTTCATAAAGGAATAACAGGATAGAACCCACCAGAACAATCATAGAACCTTTAAGCATGAGTCCTGTAGAAATAAACGTTATAAATAAAACAAAGTTTTTTTTGCTATTTTATTAAGTCAAGTAAGTATTGATGTTTTGGTGGTGTACACAAATTAGATCAGCTCCCAGTAGAGCAGGATGTTTGTTGGGATTGTACCTCTAACCCCATTCAGTTACAGGTGTCCTCAACAGAATTCGGTATTCAGGTGGTCTGGTTAGGTTTATGGGGTCTTTTCTGACCTTTTCTGGACCATGAATCCTTCTGGCTCAGGTTTTTATACAGGTGTCCCCTTTTATTTCTTAAGTAGCTAAATTTGATAATAAATCAGAAATAACTTCAATAAAAAACCTATCTACAATCAGAGCTCTGCAAAATTGATCAGACAGTCTTCTCAAAAACCAAACCTAGAACAGATGTCGTCACCCAAACTCCTGGACATGGTAGCTATAGCTATATCAACATTGAGGAACTTAGGAAGATAGAAAGGAAAACTGGACATGTATATCCAAGGATGGGCTTGGGGATGAATGTGTCTCATCTACTTCTGCAGCTGGCTATAGCAGCTGCCAATTACCTCCAGGAATATACTGAGGAACAATGAGGTTTAAACTCCTCACTTTGTCCATCAAGAGCCAACAAGGTAAAGATAGAGAATACCCAAGACAGTACAAACTACAAGTGTATTTACATGCTAATCGAAGTCATGTATCTTGGTATTTATGATAAGGAAGGAGGATGATTACTTTTGCTCAGGGAGGTACTCATCAAACATTTGAGTGGGCTTGTGCCACCCAGGAGTCAGATCCCAGACCCTATTTCAGACCACAATGCATGCTTTTTGGTAAAACATCTACACCCTGTTTCAGACCATAGAACAAGGCATACCCATTTTCAGACAAAAGTTGTAAAAAGCTATACCCAATTTCAGGCCAAAACCACCTAAAATCCAGACCCTATGGTACTGCATATATCTCTTAAACTTATTTAGGCGAGTGTTCCAAATGGATCATGTCAGTGCACTCTGACGCAAACAGCACAGTATAGTCACCCTGCAGGATTAGAAATTCCCTTTATAAAAATGTGTGGTTCCAGAAAATTTCCATATCCCCCCCTCCACGGATAGTATTTCAGTTTAACCACCCCCCACCCCCCACCCCCTTTGAATTTCCGTTCCAGAGGGTCTTCGGTAGACACCCCTCCCCTAAGGAATTTCCTCTTTTTTTTTTCACCTCCATCTACAGCCTTTGCGAATTTCTGACATCGTACGCTTAAATAAATCAAGAATTCCTTGTTTAGAACCAAACTTTTACTATCTTTGTACGTATTGTTAACTACAGTATACATGTTGTTTCTTTTGTACTACTACAATATTTTCGTAACACATAGTAACGATCAAATGACCGACGACGAACTGACGAGCTAAAGAATGTTCACTGAAATTCGACCAACGTAACGGTTGTAAAACGAAACGTAGGACTTGAAAAAGTGTAGCTAGATTAAAATTCGACATGTACAAGCTCACCTAGGGTCGGCTAACATAATATTGACTTTAAAAGGTAGTCATGGCCTCCAGGTATACGTGAAAACGTTGAATACTAATAAATACATCATGTAATATTTGTTTTTACTCTATCTGTATGCAAGTTGAAGTTATTCGCGCTGTTTGTTCTACTGCACGAAAATTGCAGACCCACCCTTATGGTGTCTGGGTACCAATTTACACGGCCAGCCATCTTGATTTTTCTCGTGTACTGTGAGGTGCGGTAATAACAAGATGAAGTGATTTTTCGGCGTCCGAAGGATGGTAGTAAACTCTCGACAAAGAAAAAACGTCCAAGACAAACATCTCGAGGCTCTCACGCAAAAGGGCGTCTATTTCTAATTTTTGTTGTGCAATAAATCACGGTAATTCTCGTAATAGTGACAGAAGGCAGACAGCAAAAAAAAAAAAACGATTTTCGCTAAACATTTTGGTTAGAAACAGGAAACATAGCCTAAAACATCCATTTTGCCACCCTGATTAAGAATATTGCTGTTTCCATCTCGAAACCTCAGTACTTCGGTCGTTAAGGGGCGGGGGGGGGGGGGGTTCATTCCAGGTTCCCAATCCTCCAACATGGAAACGAGGCTGGACCTAACAAACTTACAAAAGCAAGGCAAAAGATTACCAAAGTACAGAAAATGAGTTAAATAATTGCGGATTGGCCAATAGAAATGTGAGCATAACCATTGATAAGGTGTTACCAGGAGCCCATCAGTTTACTTAGTCACGTTACTGGCAAATATTTGTCTCGTGACCCTGGGATCACCACCTTATCGTGGCGGGGCACTTTGCTCGTCTCATTGATCCCTAGAGCTATGTCGGCCGGAGTGTTGAACTCCTGGTAGGGTCACCCATGCTGAACACGTCGAAGGGTAGAGACCAGACAAAGACTGATCCCCTGGTCCTCCGGGTTGGGTGTTGGGCGCAGGGCTAACGACCCTGTCCCATAAAAAAGCGTTGTTACAGAAACCGAAAACGGCCTTATGCACCTACTGGCGCTTCGAGAACTGATGATAATCCTAAGAAA